>NW_015506151.1:925121-936976 GCF_001515645.1 Sinocyclocheilus grahami
CACACACACACACACACACACACACACACATATATATATATATATATATATATATATATATATATATATATATATATATTGAATTCAACAGTACTAAAATATGACAACATATTGCTCTGATTAGTTTTGCTCTTTAGAAAACCCCCCTGGACTTTAGTAAAATTATGAACAGCCAACGGTCTCTGCATGCGGTTAATGTGTATTTGTGATCTAGAAAGATTTGCTCTCCGGCGCGAGGCTTCTGTCCACAGTATCCCATGCCAGTTTTTGATATCAAAGCTCTGATGTACTTGGCCCTAATTTGGAGCCTTTGGTTTGAAATATTAATTTTATACAGAGATACCGGGTCTTTTAATGATGTTTGTCTCTTGGTAGGTCACACTTGCTAGTGACATTGAAGACACAGAGAGTAGAGGACAGAGAAACTGGGAAGAATAATGGATTTTAAATGAGTCCACTGCGAATAAACAAAGGCAAATTTCAAAAGGTCTCATTGTGCTTTTTCCAGTAATGCCTTTGAAGAAATTACACACAGCAATGGAGAGCCAGTAATTGGCAGCGAGGATACAGAAGAAAACATTTGAATGACCTCAAAATACTTTGAACTCTCTTTGGTTCCCTTGAGGTTTCCTTTGTATGTCTTCTCATCAGGAGCATTGGATCTTTTGGGCTTGTGGACTGCAAATCAGACTAGTGTAAATATTACTGTTCTGGATGGCATTAATGAGTTATTCAAGATGAAATTCCTATACCGTTTGTGAATTCAGCTATGCATATGCATTTTAAAAAGGATTTTCAAACTGGGGTCCATGGATCCTTAGGAGGCTAAAAGGTGCAGTGGGTCTGCAAAAAGAAAAAAAATGCAGAATGTGTTTGAACAATTTTAATATATTAATAAACTATAATATTTTAATAAACTGTTAATATATTAGTATTCTAATATTGAGTATTTAATATATTTCATAGGGAAAAAACCTGTTAACTTAAAACAAAGTATTTCGCAGATCATATTTAAATTTGTTTTGGCTTTTGTACTATACAATGACAAACAGAAACCAATTATTTCATTTTGGAAAAAGCATGTTTTCTTTTATAATATCACACTTCATTTTTCACACACAGTGCAAATTGGTCTTTAAGCATGAAAATGCATAGCTTAGGAAAGGGTCCTTCACATAATTTGCCCTTGGCATTACAAAGCATTTGAAAACACCTGATCTATAAGATGAAGGTTTAAAGGAAAATGTACTCACTCTCATGCTAACCAAGATGTAGATTTGAGTTTGTTTCTTGATCAGATCAGATTTGGAGAAGTTTAGCATTACATCACTTACTCACCAATGGATCCTCTGCAGTGAATGGGTGCCGTCAGAATGAGAGTCCAAACAGCTGATAAGAACATCACAATAATCCACACGACTTTGGTTGATCAGTTAATGTCTTGTGAAATGAAAGGCATTGTAAGAAACAAATCCATCAAGGCATTTTAACTTTAAACCGTCGCTTCAAGCCAAAATACAAGTCCATAATCTTTAATAATGCTTCCTCAAGTGAAAAAGTTCATCCTCTGTTGTCTCTCACATCAAAATCCACAGACATATGTTTTATTAATTTTTTTTAGAACTGTTTTCACTTGTAAACGGTAATTGATCTGTGCATATTTCTCTCCTGACTGAGACGAGTTGACTTTTACTGGAGAAATTATGGATAGAGGACTTGTATTTTTGCCGGAAGCAACAGTCATCATTAATGATGAATTAGTTTTTTACAAACACACAGCTTTTCACTTGACAATACATTTATTGATGGACTGGAGACGTGTGGATGACTTGTGGATTATTATTATTATGTTTTTTTTAACTCTCATCTGATGGCACCCATTCACTGCAGAGGATCCATTAGAGAGCAAGTGATGCAATGCTAAATTTCTCCAAATCTGTTCTGATGAAGAAACAAACTCTTCTACATTCTGGATGAGCTGATAGGGTGAGTAAATTTTCAGCAAATTTTTATTTTTATGTGAACTATTCCTTTAATGGTTTCTGGTCCCTTGTAAGGATGCTGAAAGATATAAAGGCTTTAGATGAAACCTAATAAAAAAATCTAAGAAATTGCTTTTTTTTGCACATATTTATGTGTATGGTTCACATAAGTAGATTTAATTCTCTTATTTACATATCACACTAACAGTTTTGTTTTGATAGGAGTTGCTTGGTTATTTAAAAACTGTCAGATCGCAAATATTTGATGCTGGGCAGGCACACAGTGATAAATTAAGCTCTGAATGGGAAAATGCTGCAGTATTCAAATGAGTTTTATAGGGAGCCTGCTATCCAAGAGCAGTGCTGCCAACTCAGTAGACCTCGAAATAATGCCCTAGAAATGTTGCACTAAAACAAACAGATGCTGTAAAACAAGCATGCTTTTATGGAACAGCTGCTTGGGCATATGAAAGCTCTTTTTCAGTTGTGGTACAACCTTTGAGACAGTATGCTGTTTCCAAACCTTTTAAAGAATTGTAAACAGCAATTTACTCTAAAATGATATCTGTGGCATTGATGTGGATGAATCAAAATGGAATGAAATGTGTGTTTTTTTTGTAATAGGACTATGTAGTCTCTTCAGACCTGACTATGGAAGATTTGTGACATTTAATGCATCTTTATAGGTTACAACACTAATACTTTATTAAAAGGGGAAAAAGTTGCATAAAGTGCTTTTGGTATATGGCTAGGGGAAGCCAAGGTTAGATGTTGCATGGTTTTATTGGGGAAAAAAAATAAAACTAAATATAAAATAATAATTGTTTTTTAGTGTATGTGGATGGATAGATAGACAGACAGACAGACAGACTAAATTCATTTTCATTTTTTCATTTATTTATTTAACCAGGAAGAGACTCACTGAGATTAAAATCTCTTTTCCAGGAGTGTCCTGGCCAAGATAGGCCGCCGAGTTTGCATATACAAATAAACAACGTGCTGATGCAATAAAGTGACTGTTAAAACTATTAAGCATTTGCTTTTTATCTGTAATTTTAGTAGAGTCTGTCAATATACATGGGGGAAGCTCTGTAAATGTTTTGTTACCGGTTAGGACTTTAATATTCTTCCACAGCTTCCTAGGATTTGTCAGATTTTCTGTAGTTTTGTCAAGAAAGTAATCAGATTTAGACTTTCTAATCGCTACTGTACACTTATTACGAAGCTGCTTAAAATGTAGCCAGTCAGAATTTAAATGTGTTTGTCTGGCCTTAGACCATGCTGCATCACGCTCTTGGATAAGATCATATAGGGCAGTTGAAAACCTTATTAATAATTGGCATACAACTATTATAAAAATAGTCCCAAGCACAATCCACATCTGGAATTAAAGTAATTTTATCCCAATCAATTTGAGCAAGATCATATAAAAAAGATTGCTCATTAAAATATTTCATAAAACGCCTAGTTATAATTCTCGGATTCTGCTTTGTTAGCTTTGTATCTCTGGCTACTGCCTCGACTGGTGTAGTAAAATTTGAAGCAGCATGAGGACCTGGGTTTGGAGATACATTCCCAGACATCAATAACATTATTACTATTAAACTCCTTCGTTTAACGGCGTTACTCACTCTAATTCTAGTCATCGGCCCCAAACAAAAAAATATATTAAGCGTACAATAATTTACCTCCCTAGATAAAGCACATCTCAAAAAACCAAAATACATAAAATTCATGAGGTACAACATCCCATTATATTGTTCAAAAAATTTATGAATAAATAAGTTTATCATCAGTAAGGGCCTGATATTTGTTGTATCCCATTGTATTTTATGCGAAATTCTAAACACTGGGATTAAGATGTAAACTATAAAGCTGAAATTTGTTCTCCATATTTATTTTCACTTCTTCTTGAGTAAAAAGTGTGACAACTAGCCCCAGTCACAGTGTATTAATAACACATATAGAATATGCCACCAAGCTTCCCACTGCAAGGAACGTTTCTAGTGTTGCAATTTTCAAAACCAATCACTTAAAAGCAGCTGACATCTTGATGCTCCTCAGTCAGAATGTTTCCATGATCAGACAGCAGTATTACAGCCATGTGTTATTCAGAGAGGCCTCTTTGAACAGTTTAGAGAGAGGTGACTTTGATTGGCAAGTTTGTGTTAGAATTCAGTTCCACAGTGAGTGGAAGTTTCTGCTGCACAGTGATAAATGAACATTCGATCTCAGGCCCACGCTCAAATTGATCAGATATGTCTTTATGCATTCAGGCAGCGCACCAGCAGCCTGAGCCGGAGCAGGAGGCGTTGGCTGTTCTTGATTTGGTTCATTTCATTTGCTGTAAGACTGGTGTACACTGTTAGAAAAAAGTACAAAAATTATGCCTTGAGTTTGTCATTGGGGAAGTTTTGTACACACAAGTGCACAGAAGTGTATACTTTATCTACCCCTGAAGGGTGCATTTGATCCTTACTGTACACACAAGGTACAATTTTACACCTTTGTATGGTTACTGACATTTGTATAGTTAGATTTTATGGTTATTTATAAAACAGACAATTCTAAAATCTGATTTGATGAGCATTGTTTGAACTAGTAAATAGTTGATATACACACAATACACCAAGCAACTATAAACCAGGGTTATTATCCTTAACAAAAACTAAACTGTACAAAAAAATGTATTACTTGGAAAAACTGATATAAAATAAAATAAAATATAAAAAACAAACGTATTTTTTCAGCTAGTTGCTAAGGCAACAGTTCTCATTTTTATTTAGTTTAAATCGGAGTACTAAAATAAAAACTAAAACGTAATAGAAAACCATATATGGACATTTAAAACAATTTATTAAAACAATAATTTTAATATAAATTTAATATTTCATTTAAAAATAACGACTGTGCTCCTGAATGTCTCTGTGTGTGCGCGCTCTCTCTCTCTCTCTCTCTTTGTGTGTGTACGAGTGATATGTGTCTGTGTGTGCGTCAATGAAAGCAGTGCATTAATATAGAACAGTGATTAAACTGACTGGGAACTTCCTGTGCGTTAAACTGTTTTAATGCATACCTGCCAGCAATCAGAATAGAGTATTCAGACAGACCATGGTGTAAATCTAAATAAAGAATTTAAAATATTAACAAAAACTGTAATATTATATCAATGATATTAAAATAACTCTGCTGTAAACAGTCTGCAGTTAAGCTAGTGAACTGTATTACTTGTTGGAAGAACTATGGTTTTAAATGTCTTGAAATGGTTATGTTAATCAATGCAATTGCTTATGGTAAAAAAAAATTGCAGCTGTGGTTGCCAGAAATGTATAACTTTAAATTTCATTAGGTGATATACCAATTTAGGCATACCAGTCTGCTTCAACTACCATTATCTGTTTATTACCTTAAAATGTACTAATAAACCCCATGAAAATATTGGTTTCCATTACTTGTATCTAGACAGTGCACAGGGTCACACAAAGACAAAACACCATCAGTGTAAAATATATGACACTAAACTAATGATAAATTTAAACTAAATTACATAAAACACCCTGTACATTATCGATGTATCACTTATCTACAATTGAATTAATCTATTTTCTCTTTAAATACCAATAGTATAACGTTTAACATGTTTAATATTAGCATTAGCCACCTATCAAGCAAAAGAATGATATACTGTACAGTGACAAACATATTGTGTATATGGCAAGTTTTTTTTTAGCTAGCAAATCCTTTTGTATGAGCTTTCCTCAAGAAATTGCATGCTCTAATTATGCATACACATACAGGGAAATGAAAAAGGTAAATCCTCATGAGCAAATGGCACTGAAGTGTTAGCCATGTGTGGAATGTCATATTCCATATATCTGCCATGACTGTACAATATCATTCCGCCTCCCTCCTCCTTCCTTCAGATATTCACTTGATGCATATTCATGTGTAGTCAGGGATTTTTCTTTGTCTGCCCATGAATATATTACCTTGACTGTGTGTGAACGGAGTGACAAATGTATAATAAGCTTTCCATTGATGTATGGTTTGTTAGGATAGGACAATATTTGGCCGAGATACAACTATTTGAAAATCTGGAATCTGAGGGTGCAAAACAGTTAGAATTCAGTTCCACAGTGAGTGGAAGTTTCTGCTGCACAGTGATAAATGAACATTCGATCTCAGGCCCACGCTCAAATTGATCAGATATGTCTTTATGCATTCAGGCAGCGCACCAGCAGCCTGAGCCGGAGCAGGAGGCGTTGGCTGTTCTTGATTTGGTTCATTTCATTTGCTGTAAGACTGGTGTACACTGTTAGAAAAAAGTGCAAAAATTATGCCTTGAGTTTGTCATTGGGGAAGTTTTGTACACACAAGTGCACAGAAGTGTATACTTTATCTACCCCTGAAGGGTGCATTTGATCCTTACTGTACACACAAGGTACAATTTTACACCTTTGTATGGTTACTGACATTTGTATAGTTAGATTTTATGGTTATTTATAAAACAGACAATTCTAAAATCTGATTTGATGAGCATTGTTTGAACTAGTAAATAGTTGATATACACACAATACACCAAGCAACTATAAACCAGGGTTATTATCCTTAACAAAAACTAAACTGTACAAAAAAATGTATTACTTGGAAAAACTGATATAAAATAAAATAAAATATAAAAAACAAACGTATTTTTTCAGCTAGTTGCTAAGGCAACAGTTCTCATTTTTATTTAGTTTAAATCGGAGTACTAAAATAAAAACTAAAACGTAATAGAAAACCATATATGGACATTTAAAACAATTTATTAAAACAATAATTTTAATATAAATTTAATATTTCATTTAAAAATAACGACTGTGCTCCTGAATGTTTCTGTGTGTGCGCGCTCTCTCTCTCTCTCTCTCTTTGTGTGTGTACGAGTGATATGTGTCTGTGTGTGCGTCAATGAAAGCAGTGCATTAATATAGAACAGTGATTAAACTGACTGGGAACTTCCTGTGCGTTAAACTGTTTTAATGCATACCTGCCAGCAATCAGAATAGAGTATTCAGACAGACCATGGTGTAAATCTAAATAAAGAATTTAAAATATTAACAAAAACTGTAATATTATATCAATGATATTAAAATAACTCTGCTGTAAACAGTCTGCAGTTAAGCTAGTGAACTGTATTACTTGTTGGAAGAACTATGGTTTTAAATGTCTTGAAATGGTTATGTTAATCAATGCAATTGCTTATGGTAAAAAAAAATTGCAGCTGTGGTTGCCAGAAATGTATAACTTTAAATTTCATTAGGTGATATACCAATTTAGGCATACCAGTCTGCTTCAACTACCATTATCTGTTTATTACCTTAAAATGTACTAATAAACCCCATGAAAATATTGGTTTCCATTACTTGTATCTCACAGGGTCACAGGGTCACACAAAGACAAAACACCATCAGTGTAAAATATATGACACTAAACTAATGATAAATTTAAACTAAAAACACCCTGACACCCTGTACATTATCGATGTATCACTTATCTACAATTGAATTAATCTATTTTCTCTTTAAATACCAATAGTATAACGTTTAACATGTTTAATATTAGCATTAGCCACCTATCAAGCAAAAGAATGATATACTGTACAGTGACAAACATATTGTGTATATGGCAAGTTTTTTTTTTAGCTAGCAAATCCTTTTGTATGAGCTTTCCTCAAGAAATTGCATGCTCTAATTATGCATACACATACAGGGAAATGAAAAAGGTAAATCCTCATGAGCAAATGGCACTGAAGTGTTAGCCATGTGTGGAATGTCATATTCCATATATCTGCCATGACTGTACAATATCATTCCGCCTCCCTCCTCCTTCCTTCAGATATTCACTTGATGCATATTCATGTGTAGTCAGGGATTTTTCTTTGTCTGCCCATGAATATATTACCTTGACTGTGTGTGAACGGAGTGACAAATGTATAATAAGCTTTCCATTGATGTATGGTTTGTTAGGATAGGACAATATTTGGCCGAGATACAACTATTTGAAAATCTGGAATCTGAGGGTGCAAAACAATCAAAATATTGAGAAAATCGCCAAATGAAGGTGTCCAAATGAAGTTCTTAGCAATGCATATTACTAATGAAAAATTAAGTTTTGATATATTTACAGCAGGAAATTTACTAAATATCTTCAAGGAACATTGTCTTAAATTAAGAAAAATCCATAATTTTGACCCATACAATGTATTTTTGGTTATTGCTACAAATATACTCCAGTGACTTAAGACTGGTTTTGTGGTCCAGGGTCACAAATGAATGGATGAAGTGGGATACCAGCTGAGGTGTATTATGGTCCTACCTGACAGAAAGTGTTATTAATACAGGTATAAGGTACCTTGAGAAATAAAAAAAAAAATGGCAGCTTTTGTCTATGTAATGTTGTATTAAAATATCAATAAATTATTTCTTGCAAAATATATTAATGATATTTGTTATTTAACAGAATCTTGTCAACAATAAGAACTGATTTGAAATTTACTAAATATCTTCAAGGAACATTGTCTTAATGTCCTAATGATTTTTGTCATAAAAGAAAAATCCATAATTTTGACCCATACAATGTATTTTTGGTTATTGCTACAAATATACTCCAGTGACTTAAGACTGGTTTTGTGGTCCAGGGTCACAAATGAATGGATGAAGTGGGATACCAGCTGAGGTGTATTATGGTACTACCTGACAGAAAGTGTTATTAATACAGGTATAAGGTACCTTGAGAAATAAAAAAAAAATGGCAGCTTTTGTCTATGTAATGTTGTATTAAAATATCAATAAATTATTTCTTGCAAAATATATTAATGATATTTGTTATTTAACAGAATCTTGTCAACAATAAGAACTGATTTTTTTTAATGCTAAAATACTTTATGCAAAGACAACTATAGGTTTTCCCCCAAAATAACCAATGGTGTGAGTTTAGGGGCGGGATTATCTGTCTGTGTAACGAATAGCAGGCTGAGTGTGTGTGTGTGTGTGTGTTTTGTTTTAGTGTTTTAAGTTACATGTCATTAGGGCTGCCACTAACGACTATTTTTATTACGATTAATCTATCGACTAATTTATCGATTAATCGATTAATCTAAACGATTAATTTCCCACAAAAAAATCATCGGCCTGATGATTATTTTTACACATTACTGTGCGATCTAATCCTTGTTCAATATTGACCAAGCACCATTTCATTCAAATGTCCACTTAATCTTTAATATTTGGCCATTTCTTTAGGACAGAAATGCTATATCCACTGTAATTAAATGAATATGTGGACATCAAAACGTGTAAACTCACGTTCCAAGACGGGGTTCCAACTTTTATTTTGAAACCGCGATGTATTCTCCTGAGTTTGCATAGATTTATAAATGATTTACCTTACAAATCTGATGAAATGGCGCACGTTGCGTTCCCAGATGAACGTTATAATAAACCCAAACTCACAACAACATGCAGAGATGGAGTTTGAGACGGTCCACACATGCAAATGATAACAGTTCCTGTGGAACTATTGTGAACGGAGCCGCTGTGTGACGCATGTACTTAACTTACACACATGTAAATAATTAAAGCGCATATACTGTATTAGAACTGCCATGGGAAACAGTCTAATAATGTGTTTTTTGGATTCTCGTCTGTGAAATCCGCCACTTCCGGTATTTTGCCTGTTAGTCGACGCGAGCAAAATGAAGTCGAGGATTTTTAAAAATCGACTAGTCGAATAAAATCGACGAATCGCGACAGCCCTACATGTAATTATTTTTTCAATGCCATTTAGTGACATAATGAAAACCCAAACCACACAAGTTTGATTTCAAGTAGTAGTAGTGGGTGGGTGCACAATATGGTTTGTATCACAACATTTTTATTTTATTTTTTTTAATTAGTTGTCAGCAACATTTCTGTTTTTTCATCTAATATTTGTATTGTATTTTATTTAAATTAATGATTTTATTTTTAGTTGACAGTAACAACACTTTAGTTAACAATTACAACAACCATGTCAGTTATGTTTTCTCGAGAGCTAAGAAACGTAACTGGATTGCATTTAATCAATTACAAGATATTTCACACATTCAGTTCTAAAGATTGGATTTGTGTGCAGTTTTGTTTTAAGCCAACTTTGAATCTTTTAAAAAGTTCTACCCTATCTATCTTTATTTAGAATAAAATGCCCTTTTTATACTGAATTGTGAGTTTACCCCAGTCTCTGCTTCCTCGTCTTGTGGCATTTCTCCAGGCATTTCATTTTCATTTATCATAATTAGGCTTTTGGGTCTGATGCTTTAAACAAAACAGGGCCCGAAGGAGCCTCAGAATGCTAGTTAAGAGCACTAAATCTTTGCGGTTGTGAATTTCGAAAAAGAAGCACAGAAAGTTGTTTAATTTCAGCAAACTGCTGACACAAGATCTGTGTCTTTTCCTTCTCTCCACAGATGGAATGACTCAGAAGTCTGCATAATTTTTATTTAGAAAGTGAGAATGAGTTTCCGAGAGATCAAGGGGGCTTGAGCGAGAGGACAGGTGTGTTCGAGTTCTCTCAGCTTTTTGCTTGGGTAATTTGTAAAAGAAAGGCACTTTTGCATTTGCCATTTGCAGCCTGTCTGCCATTCACGATGCATTCTGATGACTTCTCAAAGGCACTGCTCTTACTGCCAGCATCACATGATTTTACAGGATCAGAAACAGAACAAAATAACAATTCAGAGCTGAACTCCACTGGAGAAGTGAAATGTGGGGAGCGAAGACTAACAACATGGTTATTGCTGAATGCCCTTGCTTTACCCCAAGGCCCTGTCTTAGATCCAGCAGCTTGGGTGAGAGAGCGGTCCATCTGTGTCATTTTTCATTTTCAAAACATAAAGGTGTTGAGCACAGTCAATCCTTTTTTCCTTTCACATCAAACACCCGTTGTAAAGATTACAGAACAAAATAACAATTCAGAGCTGAACTCCACTGGAGAAGTGAAATGTGGGGAGCGAAGACTAACAACATGGTTATTGCTGAATGCCCTTGCTTTACCCCAAGGCCCTGTCTTAGATCCAGCAGCTTGGGTGAGAGAGCGGTGCATCTGTGTCATTTTTCATTTTCAAAACATAAAGGTGTTGAGCACAGTCAATCCTTTTTTCCTTTCACATCAAACACCCGTTGTAAAGATTCTCATGATTAAGAGCTCAGATGTAAAGGTTCTCTTGTTTCTTTGCCACCAAATTCACATTTTTCCTCAGGAAAGATTTGAAAAGACTTGATTCGAATCATCGTTTGCTATACAGACTCAATCAGTCAGATTGGTTCAATGATTGAAGTCCATAATTAATAGAACTGAATTATTTAATCTAAATTAAATGAAAATGTATATTTGAGTATATTTCTGTATTTATTTTATGTAAGCAAGGCTGTGTAGTGGAGTATATCATTACAAAAATAATGTACTCAAATATATATAGCATATACAGTAATTCAATATAGATGTGTGTATACAGTAAATTAAATTGAAATATATATTGATTATTAAAATATATTTTATTATATATTATAGCATTTATGCATTACATATGATTATTATATATTTACGTATTGTTATACAGGTACATCTAAAAAAATTAGAATATCATGAAAAAGGTCAATATTTTTTGTCACTCATTTTAGAGTGTGAAACCCATATATTATATAGATTCATTACACATAGATTGAAATATTTCAAGCCTTTATTTCTTGAAATTTTGATGTTTATGGCTTACAGATAATGAAAACCCAAAATTCAGCGTCTCAGAAAATTAGAATATTGTGAAAAAGTTCAATATTGGAAAGTCATGGTGTCACACCC
>NW_015506151.1:937258-970611 GCF_001515645.1 Sinocyclocheilus grahami
GCTATCAAAGCAACCTGGGCTTCCATTACACCTGAGCAGTGCCACAGGCTGATTGCCTCCATGCCATGCCGCATTGATGCAGTAATTCATGCAAAAGGAGGTCCAACCAAGCATTGATTGCATAGAAATGAACATACTTTTCAGAAGCCTGACATCTCTGTTTAAAATATCCTTTTTTAAATTGATCTTATGTAATATTCTAATTTTCTGAGACACTGAATTTTGGGTTTTCATTATCTGTAAGCCATAATCATCAAAATTTCAAGAAATAAAGGCTTGCAATATTTCACTCTGTGTAATGAATCTATATAATATATGGGTTTCAAAAAATGAGTGACAAAAAATATTGACCTTTTTCATGATATTCAAATTTTTTGAGAAGTACCTTGTATATTATTATTCTATATTATTACATTTGATTTTGTATTAATTAAAACCAGAGTTAAGCTATGTATTACAATAAATAAAGTGCTTAAATATATACAGTATTTCAAATCAATATGCAAATATTGATGTGTGCATAATTTAAATGAAATTGAAAAGTGTATTTGAATATAAGCAATATGTATTACATATATAGAAACGATATGTATTATATATACAGGCAGAGGATCCGTTGGTGAACAAGTGATGTAATGCAACATTTCTCCACATCTGTTTCAATGAACAAACAAACGCAACTACAATTTTGATGGCCTGAGGGTGAGTGAGTAAATTTAAATTTTTGGGCGAACCGTTCCTTTGATATCCTGTATTTATGTAAAGCTTAAGTGTGTAATTTTTTAACCCTCATCCACAGTCACACTTGAACCAGGAATACATGAAAAAAAATTCGAGTGAATTCGAGCATTTTAAGTGGGTGTTATATAAAAAGTATCAAAAATGTCCCTTGCGGTTCATTTTGACCCACCACTGGAAAAGCAGATTTTTTTTTAATTGAATTTTGTCACACTTGAGCATGGAGCACACACTTAAAAAAACTGAGTTGATTCGAGGATTCTATGTGGGTGTAATAAAAAAAGTAACAAAAGTGTCCCTCGCGGGTCATTTTGACCCGGCCATAGGAATGAATGGAATGTCCGAAAAAAATGAAATTTTTGTATTTATTTGATTTTTTTTTTTTACAATATAAAATCTGACACAATCCAGAAAAGATGCATACCCAAACAAAGGGCTGAGACTGCAGAATGTCCCCAATGCACAAAAAACTCACATAGGCACACACACACACATGGCACACACATGGCACACACATGCCCACTGAAACACATTTTAGCATTTATGATATTTCTGCTGGGAAATGACTGTCATTTTTTGACAACACAGTTAAAATTTGAGTGATGGGGTGGAGACCAATGAGTTTATATCATATTTATATTTTTCAATTTATCTTTTATATTTATAACATATTTATGAAACTGCATGAATATGCATATGTTTGTATTAAAATTCAGTATACATTTTTTTTAATGTTTTGATATATATTTTTTTTTACATAAAAATGTGTTTGTTTGAGCATCCTAACCACCCCAACACAGCATCACTGATTTATCCAATGGTGTGATTTTGGGGCATATCTGTATGTTTGGCTGACCGATAGCAGAGGAAGTGTCTTTCATTATTTTTGCCATTCTGTTAGGTGATGCTAGTGCTGCAAAACATTGCACCATTCACCTTTAACTTAATTCAGTTAATTAACTTTAACTTTAAAAGCAAATTATAACTTTTAATGAGGCATCATATGCGCTTGTCCTAGAGGTATGACAGCAGAGGCTGCATTTGATCCCACTCAAATCACTGTATTAGCATGCTTGTCTATTAATCTGTAGCTGTTGCATTTAACTGAATGCTAACGAACATTTTAGAGGGCTGGGAATTTCAAAGATCCCTTTTTATGCGATACAGATACTTGCAGCAACAGTTCCGCCCAGAAAAGATCAGAGGTCTGTGTTGTAGGTCGGCTGAACTTTGGAAGGGCACTTTATGACTTAAGAGAACCAAACATGAGCAGCTCTTTAGCTTTGTATTTCTCATCTCTTGATATTAAAGAGGAACTAAAAAGAACTTAACCAGAAGTTTTACTCTGAAATGGAAGAGTAGATATGTTTCTCTTCAAACCTATACACTACTGTTCAAAAACTACTGTTTAAAATGTTGTGGTCATTATTAAGATTTGTATTTATTTATTCTTTTGTTCAATTGAAATGAACATAGAGGAATTATTAAGCAGAATTGATAACATTAAGAAGAAATATTTCTTGAGCACTAAATCAGCAAACTAAAATGATTTCTGAAGGATTATGTGACACTGAAGACTGGAGCAATGATGCTGAACATTCATCTTCTATATTAATATAGAAAATAGTTATTTTAAATTGTAATAGTATTGCACAATATTTGTTTGCAAAAATGCCTATTCATCAGAATTATCTAGAGTCTTTCGAGGCTCTTTCATCATGATTGTTCCCCTTGGGCTAACATTGTCCTGTTCTATTATGCAGTCAACATTCCAGGCCTTCATGACTTCTAATTGAGCTACATACAATTCAGACGCCTACCCATAATCCTCTGCTCAGATATGCTATGCTAATGAGCTCATATTTATGTAAATTTTGCCCATCATATGAGACTCTTATGTGAATCGCCCATAAGAGGCTGAAGTACGAATGCACCAATGTTATATAATTTTATACATCATATAATTTTTACTCACCAATGAAAGGAAATATAGAACAGAAAGCTAGCAGGGTTTATTTTAAGAAAAGTCAACCTTGGTTTGCGCACTTTTTTTCCACATGTAAATGATACCAAGGTCATTGTAGATGCACAAAGGTCATGCGGCATGCCTCTGATCAACAGCACGATAAACACTACAAAATTATTCTCGGTTTCTCTTTTCTGTGGCTGCAATATGATCTCCTCTCTGCTTTTGCACAGCACACAGCTGGAGCCTGTCAGCGCTCCAGTCTTTCTGCATTAAAATCAGATTTACAACAAAGACAGGTCATTATACTGTTGTTGAGGGAGAAGTATTTAGTTTTGATATGGAGTTTAACTGTCAGCATGGTGCCATTGTTGACTGGTTATCGATTTGGGACTGTTAGAGCTCATTAATTCAAACTAATCAGACAAATTCTTTTGCTCTGTGTAATATTTGACTAGAGCATAGGACACCTTCATAAGAAGGTCTCTTTATAATTTTTTTCCTCACCGAATGTCAGAGCCCTTATTAAATTGGATAATTTAACTTATTATTTTGGCAGACTGTCATAGATTTTTAGTTTGCTTTGACAAACACACAATCACCTAATGTAAAGTTCAACACTCTAAGGGGAAAAAGATAACCGCTCTCATTTTCACTTAGGTATGTTTGTGGTTGTCGACCAAGTGTCTTACTTGTTGTAATGGCTGTATAAATGACCTAATTAATTGTTTTGTTTGCTGAGCGCTGAAAGCGAGTGTGACTGAATTTTGTTGTCGCTGTCATAAAAATGTGAGATTTTGCAAAGAAATGGCTCGTTTCGTTGTTGTTTTCCTTTTTTTGGTTAATGTAAGATAGTTTGCCGGGTGAATATTGGTTCTGATGGTGCTTGTTGTTCCTGTGACAAGTAATTTACAAGAGCAGGTAATGAGTGGATCACAAAATGAAAATTATGCAGAGTTTGTCTGAGCAGCTTGTTTACATACTTGGTTCGTCTCTGCTTGACAGTTTTGTTGAAATAAACTCAGTTAGCACATAAATGTGCACAAAATCATATTTTTACGTCTTGTTGGGAAATATCTTTTAAATTGTGGTAATCAGGACCTCAACAGGAAGTCAGTCATTATTATTTATTAATATTTTTGCTTTTAAGTTAGGAAGAGGGAAAGGTAAAGTGTTTTTAAAGACAAAATATGCACATTTAATCAGTCTAAAATAAGTTAATAAGTGTTTGTTTTTTAGTTTTCATGAATACATATTAATAGAGAAACTATTTATACTAACTATTAACTATATGGAATATTAGTTCTTCAATTCATTTTTCACACCACGGAGCCATAAATAATCTACTGAAAAAGAAAAACTAATACTAGTGGAAAGTGATGTTCATTTACAGTGGATGGATGGATGATGGATGGATGGACAGATGAATAAATGATTGGAGGGATGGATGGACGGATGAATAAATGATTGGAGGGATGGATGGACGGATGAATAAATGATCGGAGGGATGGATGGATGATTAGATAACTGAGAAGATAGATAGATAGATAGATAGATGCATGCAAACATATTTGATTGTATGATTTATATATTGTAATATCCTTTATGCAAATATATAATTTTAAACTTTTCATCAAATTTTGATGTTTTAAAAACAGGTGGTCTTAGTTTGTCTACTACAAAGATGCTTTTTTTTTTTCAAGACCGTAAGAATGAAGAGGAAGGAAATGGACTGAAGGGACAGATAGAGGTAGGGTTGAGACCTTTTTTGGCTAATCTGCTTTGATTTTGTAGGCTGAGTTTAGATCTAGCTGGCATGCCATTTACAGGGCAATATAAGTCACAAGCACAGATGCACCTGGACTCACAGCTTTGCCTTAATAGAATTAAAATGTCAATTTCCTGAGTAGAGATCGGGGCAGTGAGGGGAAGAGCTCACATGCCAGCACATGGCAGTGGAGAAAATCCCATTTCCTGGCTCTCTTCACCCATTTCCCTGAATCTTTGGCCCCCACTGTGACACATTAACACACAGCAAGATTTGTTGAAAGGAATCTATGTGACCAGATTGGATTTCCTTCTCGGCACAGGCTGGGATCTGATCAGAGTTGACTTTAATCTGGGTTTAGGGTTGAGCACATTGATTCTGCACAGAAAATACAGCAATACATTACGACTGGCTCCAAGGCCTGTTACCAGATGCCTGAACCTGACATCTTCACATTTTTTTTGTACATAAAAAGCTATATTATTTTCATGCATTACTGGATTTTAAATGTATTAGATACTGTTGCATGGCACATTTTAGGTGTCAAAGCCACTTGAAAAGAACACATTTGTCATGGAATGATTCAGGCAATGTATTTTTGCTTTGTGCACCTGTTCAACAGACACTTGAAATGGAGATAAAATTAGAAAATAGTCTTCAAATCACAAAGAAAATGAATGAATACTTCTTTGCAATGACAGTTCAAAAAGCATTTTATGTATAATATTTGCAATGCATGCACTAATTTATTGCATTGTATGACAAATATATTTACTATAAATTAAAGTTTTGGTGTCAGTAATTTGTAATACCGTTATTCAGCAAAGATTTATTTAAATTGATCAAATGTGACAGCATAACATTTGTAATGTTGCAAATTATTTCTTTTACATATATCACGATTTCCACAAAATATTAAACAGCACAACTATTTTTTAACACTGATAATAAGATTTTTTTTCTTGAGCACCATATCAGCATATAAAAAATATTTTTGAAGGATCATGTGACTGTGAAGAAAAAAAATTACATAAGAAAAAAATCAAATAGATAACATTTATTTTGCAATAACATTTTAAATTATTACTGTTTTACTGTATTTTTGATCAATTAACTGTAGCCTTGGTGAACATTAAATAATCTTACTGATGTCACGATCCCATTCTCCAGTCACTATGCCTGTCACCTCAACAGCACTACATTTCTCATAATCCTCTCTGGTCATCACCTGCACATCCTTCCCAATCAACTTCAAACTTGAATTTATATATAAATATATAAATATATAAAGGCCTTAAAATAAAAGTCAATGGTATCTAATTTTTTTTCAGTGTATGGGGAAAAAACCTTCTTCTTCTTCTTCAAAAAAAGAAAGTCTGTCTGTCTGTCCCGTTCCGTTCCATAGAAGAAAGTCAGTCATGCAACTCCAGACCAGTGTTGGGTGTAATAATGCTTTACTAAGTAACGCGTTACTGTAATTAAATTACTTATCCACTGAAAAAAGTAAAGTAAGGGATTACTGTTAATTTTTAGGTAATTTAATTACAGTTACCTATAAAGTATTTGCGTTACAGTTCTAAAATCAATATTGAATTTGAAATCTAAATTTATCGTCTAAAAGTAAAACTGAATGCAGCATCTTTAACCCTCTGTGCACCAGAGCGTTCACTTCCAGCTTTTCCTGATAAGAGAGAAAAGGACCTAAAATACCCAGATACAGTTAAGACTAAAATCTATAAAGGTTCTAATTTTATTTGTTTACACTGACAATAACAATAAAACATTGTGCTTTTGTAAAATAAACAAAACAAACAGGGTGCTCTTTCTGCTGTTTTGGTCTCTGTTAACTTCTTTCTGAAACGCGTCACAAAATCTAACCGAAATTTGGCGAATACTTGACACACAGACGTGAGAAATATGTCTATAGAATAGGACTGCACGATAAATTGCATGCCAGATTTAATGAGCATCTTGTCAGTAAAGCCGGTTCTGTAATCATAACATCGCATGCGATTTATCGTGCAGCCCTACTATAGAACACTTTAAGTGTCTACTTTTAAACAAATCAATTCAAATCGAAAACGAATATTCTCTGATTATGTAATCTGTATAAAACTAAAGCAAGGTACAGTCTTTCCCGTCTCAGAGCTCATTATCTGCAGCCGTACCTGCGCACAAACGCCCTCATCACCTAGATACACAAAATAGATAACAAAAACAAAAATCAAGATTCATCTACTTGTCATTGTTTTTGGAAGAAGACTTGAGGAATAAGCCGGAATTTATCTCAGAAGAAAAGCTCGATCTGACGTGGCTTTATTCAGCGGAGGAGATCATTTCTGTAATTTACTCTTACTTACATTAGTTAACGTGTTATTTTTTAAAATAAACTTGAATGCATTTTACTAGTTGGGCTTTTCCTAAACTGTCTTGCCAAAATGTGTGAAAGTGAGTAAAATATGCTGAAATATGATATGGATTCATACAGTATATACAGGCACCTTGTTGGCTAACATATAGGCTAAATGTCGTATGAAATGAGGATGTAAATATTTTGCTATCATATAATAAAAATTAGATATAATACAATATAGATATAAAAATATTACACTGCAGCATAATGAATTTTACAGTTTAGGAATGTTTAGATCAGTGTTTGATCTACTATCAGATATCGATGTTTATAGTGTGCTAAGCAATAATAATTTAGTTTATAAAATATCAGAATGTTGATATGAACTGTGTGGTAATGCAGACAACGCATATGTGAATGAATGACAGTACAATATCATGTTTTTTTTTGTTAGGAGTGGACAAAATTAGTATTATTGACTGCTAATGTTGTATACATGTACAGTATGTCAGTGTGGATAATATGGTACTAATTGCTTTGAAAAAAATTAATGATACATGCAGGCCTACCCCTGGTTTCACAGACAAGGCTTAAGCCTAGTCCCAGGAAAGTGATCAATGGTACATCTGATTCAGCTGTTCAAAACTGATTGGTTAGGGGAGAAGTGGTTAACAAGATTAGAGAAGTGAAAAAGACTCGCCTAGAATCCGTGCCAGACTCTGCAGGTAAACAGTCCCACCTGGACCTCCATCCAGACTGGTACAAATCTGATGCTTTTTAACCAGTGCAACCCACTCTGGCAGCTGGAAGCTCATAAAACCAGGAGACAGAGAAAAAATGGCAGGGTTGCATCAGGAAAAGAAAGATGCAGAGAGAAAGGCAGGATGGGTTTAGATAAAGACATGGTCACGGAGAAAAAAACAGCCAATTTGCCCACACAGACCTGGATGTGCTGGTCCAGTGCTATAATGAAATGATGTTACGGTCACTCTCTGGAAAGTTTCTAATGACACTTTTTGCCCTATTTTGTTGCTTTTCTTTGAAACAGCATGTTTGCTTGTATTTTTTGGGGTAATAACCATATACGCATATTGCTGAAACAATGGACACAAAGGCGGACAGCTCACAGCTCACTCAGGGTGGGTCTAAGGTAAGACGGCCTTGTCAATCTACTATCGTGGGAGGGGCCTGTTTTTGTGACATCACACAGTGTGACATCTGAGATCGGCTCGATTTGAAAAAGGGGTAAAGATTTTAGTAGATAAAAAAAAAAAACACTGGGTGGATTTTTATCATTATAGGGTGGTTGTGTACACACACTGCCAACACACACATTTAAGTTCAAACAACTTGTAAAAGTGCATGTAGCATCAGATGACCGCTTTAAGCAAGAGAACTACAGAAGCTAGCAATATGCTTGCCAGCACAAGCTATTGTTCGGGGTAATATGATCATATTTTCTTGACCTGGTAAGGACTCTAGCCGCTGCATTTTGGACTATCTGTAGCTTGTTTATTGAAGATGCAGGACAACCAGCTAGCAGTGCATTACAATAGTCCAGTCTAGAGGTCATGAATGCATGAACTAGCTTTTCTGCATCAGAAACAGGTAACATGTTTCATAACTTGGAAATGTTTCTAAGATGGAAGAATGCTGTTTTTGTAACATGGGAAATATGATTTTCAAAACACAAGTTGCTATCTAATATAACACCAAGATTTTTG
The DNA here is from genome assembly GCF_001515645.1 of Sinocyclocheilus grahami. Taxonomy (NCBI): domain Eukaryota; kingdom Metazoa; phylum Chordata; class Actinopteri; order Cypriniformes; family Cyprinidae; genus Sinocyclocheilus; species Sinocyclocheilus grahami. The sequence continues at coordinate 945,808 of NW_015506151.1, forward strand.
ACTGTAGAGGAAGTAACAGTACATCCGTCGAGTTGCAAATTGTAATCCAAGAGATTCTGTGTACTGTCTTTTGGTCCAATAAGTAATATAGCCAGTTGAGTAAGTTAAGTAAAGTATGAATGTCATTGCATTAAATGCAAAACATAAAACCAATTGCCATCTGCAAGTAAAACAAAACCTTTTTAGATTTTCTTTTCAATTTCGACAATTAGAAAATACAGTACAATTTCTTATTACGAATATAATATACACTGCTGTTCAAAATTTTGCGATCAGTAAGATACTATTTTCAACACTGTTAATAATAAGAAATGTTTCTTGAGCACAAAATCATCATATTAGATTAGAATGATTTCTGAAGGATCATGTGACACTGAAGACTGGAGTAATGATGCTCAGTAATAAATCACAGGAATAAATTACATTTTAAATATTAAAATAGAAAACAGTTATTTCCCATTGCAATAATAAGATGATAAGAGTTTAAGAAAATTATTTTAAATAGATTAAAAAAAAAATTACCCCAAATATTTAAAAGCTATTATATACACATTTTTGGGTGGGCTTGTGATTTTTTTTTATTTAAAATAATTACCACTTGGTGTGATATATGTTTTATATTTAATATGCACATAAAAATACATAATATTTTTAAGTACATCTTAAATGCCCAAATTGGTTTTGGGGACATTGTTTTACCTCATTACTGTGGGTTCTGCAATTTTTGTATTAAACCAGTTTGTCTCACCACGGGTTGTGCTTCCTGAACTTCCTTTGTGGGTGTGGAGGGAAAAAAGAGAGAGATTTGGGGAGGAAAGGAGAAAGGAAAGGAGATGAGCCTAGTATGTGACCTGGAGTAATGGTATAATATGTTTTCTGCAGGCTCTGTCAAGGTCCACTCGATATGTCAATGAGACAAAACTATGCTAGGTTGGAAGCAGAGTCTGCAGTGGACAGATAAAAGGCACTCCTGAGGTATTTCGTCAGAGGCTGCTCACGTCCCATTGGCCGATTTGAGTGTTGCCCCTCCCTTCCTTCTCCCTGGGCCTCAGGAGTCCAATCCCTCCCACACAGGCCGAAAACCAGAGTGTAGTCAAACCCAAGGGGAGTGTTTTCTTTTGCCTTCAACTGCTGCAGACACCCCTCCATCCCTCCATTTTCTTTCTTCTTCTGAGGGAATGAGAGAAAGAGGCTTTAGCTGCTCTCTCCACACCAGTGTACATTTCAGTCAATGTCACTCAAATGCACTTCAAAGGAGACCATCCAGCCCCCAGAGAATCAGTGCGAAAGGTCCAGCTCAGCTAGGCTCCAGCTCTCCACACACCCCACTAACAGGTCTGTTTGGGTCTTGAGAGCTCTAGGGCTTGTGCCAGGACAAAAACAATTTGATTGGATTGGATTTCTTGGTCGAAACCAAAGTTCAGTTCAGTCCCCCCTTCACTTGTCCTGAGGGTGTGCTTTCACACTGTATTTGGAGCATTTGGCCAAATTCAAAACAATTGGCTCTCTTTCAGTATAGGCTTGAATTTGAATTGATATAGGCTTGTCCCACAGGATTCTGAAATGGACTGAGAGGAAGAGGAATTTCATTTCTCCTAAACAAGTTTTTGTGTCATACTAAATAATTACATAATTATGCCTATTTATTCCCTGATATGTAGAATACTGTATTTTTTCTTAATTCATTAAGACATATTTATGTATATGCAGTTATAAATCTTGAGGTTAACATTTTTTATTAAGCAAGAACACATTAAATTGATCAAAATTGACAGTTAAGACATTAATAATGTAACAAAAGATTTCTATTTTAATTAATGCTGTTGTTTTGAACTTTCTATTTATTGAAAAATATCACAGTTTCCATATTAAGCAGCACAACTCTTTTCAACATTGTTAATAATGTTAATAATGATAATAAATGATAATAATTATAATAATAATAATTATAGCACCAAATCAGCATATTAGAGTGATTTCTGAAGGATCATTTGAGACTAAAGACTGGACAACACTGGCATCACATTTTTAAATATATTAAAATAGAAAACAATATTATAAATGGTAGCATTTTACAATATTTCTGTTTTAAATGTGTGTGTGTGTGTGTGTGTGTGTGTTCAAGTTTGCTACCATATGTATGTGTTGTGTTTATGGGTAGTTTATCTTGAAAAATTACATTTTGACATTTTTTAGAATACACTTTTATTTTATTCCATTTTAATTTTAACATTTGAATATGAATTCTGCATTCTATAGATCAATTCAAATGAAAAGCGAAGTCCTCAGCTGAGTCCAGCATGGTGCCCATTGCTGATTATTGGCTTTGAACATCTTGTATTCTCTAGAGAGTCTATAGTGTACAGTACTGGTACAGAGGACAATTTAGTATTCAGGAGAGGTTCTTGGGAACTTTGAGTTCTTTTAGAATGGAGTCTACAATAATAACTTGATGGTTCCTGGGAGCTGCCTACAATCTTACGCCAACAGTCTTAACATTACGGAATCTCGATTTTATACGCATAGAGAATACACAGATTGCTGATAAAAATGTATGTGGATTGATGTGGAAAAAGCCCACTACAGATAGCAGTCACAATGACAAGCTTTCCCAGCAGCACTGAGTGTGCTGTGACATCTTCATTAGATCAGAATCAGAATCAGAATGAGCTTTATTGCCAGGTATGTTCACACATACGAGGAATTTGTTTTCGTGACAGAAGCTTCCACAGTGTAACAGAATGACAGTGACAGAACAAAAAACACAGATAATAAAAATAAAAATAGAACAAGTAAAACAAGATGGTTATTAATGATGAGACGCCTCTGCCAATAGCCCTTGTAGGGACGACAGCTGTGGACCCACATTTCTGACTCTATTGATCAAATACAGTCAGACACAATGTTACTATAAAATGTTGTGCAAAAACCATTCAGTAAATGTTATTCCATCCATCCATCCATCCATCCATCCATCCATCCATCCATCCATCCATCCATCCATGGCATGATTGTCAAAAAGGAAGACAAAGGGAAAGCTTCTGAAAGTTAAGAATGAAGAACAGAAAAAAGTTAAGTGATAGCTCGTTAATTTCATTACTCCAAAACAAGTTTTTGTGTCATACTAAAAAATTACATTATTATGCCTATAACTATTTATGCCTATTTATTCTCTCGCTCTATCTTTGTCTGTCATTCTATGTATCTTTTGCTCCGTATCTGTTTATCTTTCGATCCATTGCTCTATATACCGCTATATCGACACCGCTATATCGAGTAATAGCTCGTTAATAAGATTACAGACTTACAGACAACCCTGTTAGCGCATCTCAGAGCTTAGACATTTACAATAAAATGATGCAACCCTGTGACATATCATGATAATGACGTGCTCTTTCTCTTCTCTCTATCTGTCAGTCATAATAAATCCATGATTTGTTAACTGCTTAGCAAAACTTGCCCTAAAACAAGACGATGTAGACACTTCTAAATCATTTTGGTTATCTTCTTCCTGTTGGCGGAAAATCTGTCTGTCCCCTTTTTTTCTGCACATCCATCATGAGGATGAAATATGGAGAGTGCATTTGTTTCCCTGTCAGAAGAGAAGATAGTGTTTGCTTAGGCTTGACGTGTTTGTATAAAAGCTACTGATTGCTTCATTGATTTTATGGGTGTAAATAAATTCAAAGTTGTATTATGCAGTGAAATGAAGTATACAAGCATATGGATGCACTATATTTGTTGTCAAAACACTAATTTATATCCCATTGACTGTAACATTTCTCCTGGAACTTTGCCTGTTTGGGAAATAACAGGAAAATCCACTATTTTTGTGCCTGCATGCATGTAGTTAAAATGTCAGAACACATTTTTATTTGTTTAAATATCAAAATTTGATTAACTTTTTGATTAAATACCAAATATTAGGGCTACATTGTAGTATCCTCTGACTTTTTTCTCATGTGGCCGAAAGCTGAATATGTTTGCTATCAGAATGCTTTATTGGCCAGTGTGAAAATATGGTTGATTCAGTGATCTCATATTTATTTATATGCTGCAGCAAAAAATCTCTAGTTTGCAGTAGTACATTGCATAGAGTAGAAGTAAAAGTTTTCAGAGAATGTCTTATTACTTTGTGTTCGCATGGAACTACTGTAGGTTCAAGTCCGGTCAAGTCCTGAATCCATTCTTCTCTGTTTTCTTCCACTGACTTCTCTATACCTATTTCCTGTACATTAGACAGGCAAAAAAATCCCATAAATAATAATAATAAAACTGATTTATTTAGAAGCAGCGTTGACGGGTGCCATAGGAGCAAATTATGTATAATGATCTCATGGGACCAAACTGCTACCTTTAAAAATACACTGTTGAGAAATATCCCAGCACCATAGTAATTTAGTCCAACAACCATCCTCATTTGTTCACAGTTTATAGGATCACCAAGTTGTGTTCTCGGCCTTGTGGGTTTTCTGCAGTACCAAACCTCTTTATATAAGAGCTATAAAATCGCAATGTTATGTCACATCGGAAAAGGTAAAACGTTTTGGAGAGCCTTGTGGTCATCAGAAATCTTTTGGTTCTTTTGGATCACTGAAATTCAGACTAAACTGAACTTTATAGCATCTGTAGAATAACTAAAAACGGGTTCTTTGTGGAAGCATGTTTCCCCTACGGGTTTCATCTCAGAATTCTGACTTTTTCCTCGCAATTATGAGGTTATATCTCCCAATTTAGACCTTTTTTTTCTTGCAAATCTTAGTTTACATCTGACGATTCTGCCTTTTTTTTTTCTTCCGAATTTTGAGTTTACATCTCAGTTATAAATTGTGTTTATGTTTTGTAATTCTGTTTATATCTCACAATTATAAAATATGTATCAGGGCTCGCAAAATTTCTAAATCGCTGGTAGGCCTTCGGGCAGACATTCTTCAGATTTTGGTAGCCCAAAATGAATTTAAGTAGCCCGAAAAAAAAAAAATAAAATAAAGACATCGGCTGACCTTCACTGCGGATAAATCAGCATGATTAAAAACTTCAGTGATTGCTTTTTTTCTTCAAATAACAAGTCAAGAGAGTAGGGGTGCAACGGATCACAAAACCCACGGCTCGGATCATATTGCATTATCATATCAGATTTTGAGTAACAGATCAGGTCATTTTGCAGATGAGCAAAAAAAAAAAAGGTTCTTTATTATTTAAATAACAGAATAGTTATTTGATGCCACAGCAAAAACTAGTAGCATATAGGGATGTAACGGTTCACTCAACTCACGATGTGATGCGATTCACGATACTGATTTCACAATACAATTTTCTCACAATTTTTCTTTTTAACAAAATGAGATTTAAGACAAATTATAAATGAAAAGGTGTCCTTTTATTATTTTTATTATTGGCTGTGCTTTTTCCATTTAATATCAGAGGCAACCACTGCATTTTAATCACGATCCAAACAAAGATGCTAAATACATGTTATTTAGATTGCAATTAGATTGTATAATTTCGAAATTTGAAGCAAAAACAGAATGTTTTGATTTTAGCTTTGTGAATGAGATGCAAATGTCACTCTCTGACAGCAGGTGGCGTTTATGGACCAGCAGGTGTTTATAGGCTGCTGCCCCATTAAGAGCGAATGCACGGATCCAATGATGCACTTGAGATTTCTTTCACCACTGTTTACGTTCATTTAAGACATAACCTATTGCGTTTATACGAGAATACTTGCCGAGTCATCTATGATCCGTTTTACCCCTACAAAGCTAGTGAACAACGCAAATCAAGGAAGGAATTTTGTATCACTGTTCAAGATAGTCAGTCGGGCAGGGTGGTGAAACATTTTGGTATAGCCCGAATGGAAAACACAATAGTGGTCACAATAATAACACAATAGTCCCGGGGGATGTCGGGCTAGCGATTTTGCGAGCCCTGTGTATATCTCTGTTTATATCTCTCAAAAAAATCTTAATTGTGATATATGAAGTCAGAATTGTGAGATAAAAAGTTGCTATTACCTTTTTTATTTTTGTCGTGGAAACAAGCTTCCATAGTTCTTTAAGCCAGTTGGACTATTTATTGCTTTACTAATTCTGGATATTTTGACCTTTTGATTTTTTTGCCTGGATGGTTTTCTCAGACTTTGCTGATTTGCAATTGCAGGTTTTTTACCTATTGCCACAATAAACCTGGCATAGACCATTTTAATAAAAATGCGCTGAATTAAATATTGATTTGTTTTCGCAAGTCCAAAAATAAATCCAGCCAAAACCTTTTGAGATTGTGCATCTTGCTTGTGTTTGGCAAGCGTAACTATTAGTTGAACTCTTAGATATGCAGGACACTTTCTTTTTACTTGTTTGTTGGCTGGTTGCCTGGCTTGGAATAAACAACATTTTTTCCATCTCTGCTAGTGCATTTTAACTTAAATTGTCCAGAAACCGTGCACGAGGAGTAATATGTCAGAGTGTTTTTTTCTGGTTTGAGCATGTCTTCTGAGACTTCTGGGAAAAGAGACTAACCAAGGTTTCGTTTTCTCAGCTGGAAGGCTCCATTTCCCCTCCTCTGTCAAACTTCTAAAGCTTGTTTTGGTATTCCTTGCATTGCGTCTCCACTAGGACCACAAGAAAATGTGAGCCAGAGCAGCATATGGTCCACTAAATAAGTGGGGAGGAGTTTCATGTAGAAATGTGCTGTGCTGCCAATAAATATGACGTGGTTAACCATGTAGTTCATTCTGACACAGTGCTTAACATGGGCTGGTGCACAGTGAAGAGACGACAACAGATGTTTAGGATACAACACCTTCCTCAGATGAAACGGTGCTGCCTCAGTTACTTTACTCCCATTAAACATCAACAGTTAAGAGCAATTAGGATGGAGGCTCAAATAAATACCAAGGTAGTGCCCGAAATGAGATGATTATAGTCTAATTGCTATGATATATTATTCTTATTAGAGAGCTATTACGTGTAGTTAATTCACAGTAAATTGAGAATTATGGGTCTGCTCCTTTTGTATAGATTTCTCGCTGTGTGTTGGTAAAGGAATTTTGCTAAAATGGCTAATGAAAGCTTTCAGAGGAAAATGGACTGATTTTTCATGCACTAATGTGTGAATTTTTCCACAAAATATAGCGATGGAGTGGATATAAAAACATGCAGAAAATACCCATTGCTAATTTTCTCGCTGCTTAAATTGTGTCCTTTGGCTCTGAATTTTACAAGTGAGTGCTGATCAAAAGAGTTTGAGTCAAATGAAGCATCAAAGATTTCCTTTGTTGTTCTCTGGATTACAAGCAGAGGAAGTGAGTCGGAAAGGACACATACTGGAATGTCACATGTACTCTTCTGTGGTGTCTTTGGTGTGTGTTGGCAGCAGGATTAGTCAGCAGTGTTATGTTTTATGTCGATGTGAGATATCTGTCTTATAATTGTGTGTATACATTGTTAAATAGTCTACATAGTGTTTTGTACCTAGAGAGGAAGGCATTTAACCTCATCAGGGGTTGATTTAACATGTCAACAATGTTTTGTTAGAGTGTCTTCAGTGCATGCTTTCCATGTTGTGATGACCTTAAGATTGAAACAACATATTTGAAAGGAACTTAATGGATCCATTGGGTTTAAATTAGATTGTAAAAAGTCTGTAATTTTGTATTATGTGTAGTAAGTGTCTATATATTGTATTATATATTGATACAGTTAAAATATTTATGATGATGATTTATTGCTTTTGTTGTTATTATTGTTATTGTTATTTATTTTGTAATTAGGTGATATGATATTTGTACAATTATAATATTATTAATCATTTCAATAGTTTTATTCATTTGAAAATGATATGAAATTCATACAGTTATAATATTTATAATGATGCGTTGTTGTTGTTATTTTACTTATATCATTTCCTTATGACAAAATATTTATACAATTATAACGATTACTTAAAATAATTATATATTTATTTATTTTGTTATTTAAGAAATATGACATTTATACAGTTATAATATTACTGATAACTAATTGTTTTTTTATTTTATAATACATTTTATTATTAGGCAATGATGTGATATTCATAGTTATAATATTTATTATTATTATTATGTGATTAGGCAGTTGTATTTATACAGTTATAATATTATTACTAATTACTTTATTACATTACATTTTTTTGTGATCTTGGTTATGTCAAAAGTCATTTGACTATAGATAAATAAACACTGATGAATTCTAATAAATGTGGTCAATTTTGATTGCACATGAAGGGATAGTTCATCCCAAAGAGTTATACTCTGTCATCATTTACTCACCTTCATATTGTTCCAAACCTGTAGGAGTAACAAAATTCCATTGAATAAAAGAAGACGGCTTTATTCAATTTAGTCAATACGAGACTTCTGAAGCCATACACTAGCTTTGTTTGAGAAGAGTTATTGGCTTAAAGTCTTTCTTTACACCATAGCTTTCAAATCCCATTTGAATTTTCCTTTATCCACATATCAAAGGTCTTGGATATAGCATCATATAAGATTGTATAGTTATTTCTGTTTGTTTGTTGAGTAGTTGCCCCAGCATTTGACCATGATGGTCATATCTGACCTGTGCTGATTCAGATCAGAGATTCACAGTCTGCAAAAATTGCAACTCGGATACATTTTCCGCAAACCTTGCAACCGAACGATTCAGCGTGGCCAAATTAGCCATACCTCATTGGCCCATGCATACGCTCGTGATATGATCTGTGTCTGTAAGAGGGGGCTATTAGGTGCATGGTGCACCCCGCTGACTCCGGACACTGAACGCTGCTTATCTCACCATCCATTTCATCCTGCTTACTTCACATCCACAGTCTGCCAAAAGAGCCATGATTGCATCTTAATCATAAAGCAAACTCGGGGATGGAGCGGGAATGACAGGCACTGTTAAAGTGCCTTCGGCTATTCCCGGCACCCACATTATAAATGGCTGCGGAAAAATGTGTGCGTTCGCTCCCTCGCCGGCTCTATTTACATCACATATCTCTAAGTCATCACTGTCTCAGTAATCACTGTCTCAGTAATGGAGATATCAGAGCATCAGTATAAGCAGACTTTCCTCACTCGACATTGCATGCCAACTTGGGCGCTCTGGTGCTCTGCTTCTAGCGGCATAAGGGACAAGGAGAGAGAGAGTAAAAAAAAAGAGGAATGGAGGAAGAAAGAGGAAGTTGGTTCAATCAAGCTCCTCATCAATTATTAAAAGCAAAGTCACTATAGTAAACAGCTAAAGGACATAGGATGTATATGAAACGGTTAGAGCTGGTGCAATGCTTCGTCTCGGGGAAGTACTGATCCATTTTGACCTCAATCCTCTAAAGCATCTGCTTGATTTTTTTCTTTCACAGGCTAATCTGCAGTCTTGCTAACAGCGCAATGTCTGCTCTCAAAAGTGTGTTTGTGACGGGCAAGGAAACATTGTGTTTAGATGAATCTGCTCTGGCTTTCTTTGTTTGACTAGCATAGCAATTAGCATGTGAACACTGCAGGGACAATACACAAAATTAAATTAATCTTCGCTAAATTCCATCTTAAAAACATCACAGATCAATCTTAGTTTTAGCCCACTGAAAAACTACCTTTTAATGAGTCTTTTTAAAACTTGTTTTTCAAGTAAAAATATTGTAACATAAACAGGTTAAATTTACTTGAGAATAAATTAATCTATGCTGCACACTTGTTTACATAGATTCTGTCTTGAATATAAGAGCAATTTGTCTTACTGTCATGTTTTTTTCGCTTGTTTTTAATTTGTTTATACTTAAAGCAAGCATAAAATCTGTCAGTGCCATAAGACAATATACACCTTTTAGTAAAAGTACTGAAATATCTGAAAATGAGTCTTATCTTGCTTCTCCAATATATGTAAGATTTTGCAATGCAACTGTTACCATTTTTCATTTTCTCAGTTTTTCTAATGTACATCTATGTATCTAGTATCTGTGTGTCTGGAGAATTTTACAGAATGTTTATATATGTATAAGTATGTCATATATGTCAAATCTATCTCGGGCTCATTGGAAAAATTTACCTGTGGCAGAATTTATGCAAAATGATATTAGGTTGTTTCTTGCTTGTTTTGCAACACTTTTAAAGTGAAATATCCAGTGAATGGTGCTAAAATCATGTTTAGCTTTGTCTGAAACAAATGAATGTGAATCTGGCAAGGTTTTATAACACTGTCTGTTGTACATAGCAGGGCAGTTGGGAAATGAAATGTCTGGTTAGTGGCGCTCACAGGTTAATGCTTTATTGAGTTTAAAAATACAGTAATGTGCCACCATCACTAAACACTTCCCTAAACCTAAACGATAGTGTTAACAAAAGCAAACGACTTGTTGAAGCAAGTCTTTTGAACTCTGCGATGCACATGCAATGCTATACCAGGTGCGCTACCGAGCAAGTTTACTATGTCAGAAAAGCCATACATATGGACCTGATTATGTGATGCAACGTCAAATTGTAGAAGTTTACAAATAATGATAAAATGATAAAAGTGTTTTGAGGTCATAACATAGTATTGTGCAATGAAGCGTGCAAAAATAAGTCTAATTTGTAATCTGTTATCATAATTTGTGTTAACAAAAACACAAGTTATTGGTGTTTTATGGCCATGCCAGGTGTTTTACTGTTCATTTCAGCTGGAAATTGCAGTGAACTGTATGTTTTTGGGGTTTTGCAAAAATGTAGGTAGATGCACTTTTTTCCAATAAGCTTAGGTTGCGACACAAGGCACCAAAAAGTTTTCCCTTTTCCAAATCTATAAATACATCAAAAAAAGTAAATGCTGTGAATTAAACTACTAACATTTGCTCCAAGATGAAGTAATGATAATAGCATTTCATTTTTATGCGTTGATTCAGGTCAAAGTAGAGGTGATAAAGCTGGAGTTTGAGTTCACATATAGTGAGTGTGTTGACTATTGCTTTATTCACTTACACTACATTTATCACTTCTAATCACTTTCAAAACAAGGTTTCTTTTCAACTGACTTTAGATTACATTGAATTGTTTTTTTCTTGCTCAGTATTTTTGTCAATTTACAAATATCTAAGCATGCTTAAATCAAGATACAGTTACTTGAAGCAAAATTACTTAGGATATTAAGTCTTCTGAAAAATGTATCATAAATAGTTGTTTTCCAGTATAAATTTATATCTTTGTACTAGAAAACAAGACAAAATTTTACATTTTAATATTTTAATATTTACTAGTTAAGCAATAGGAGTGTCCATTTTTCCAGTTTGATTTCCTGCTTTGAGACTTCATTTACATGCTTTATTTGGTTTCTTATAGCCAGACACTTCTAATTTGGCTTTCATGTTGGATAGTGCTTTCTATACTATTGAAAGAGAGACTCTTCAAGCAATCTCAAATGAATTAATGGCCTCTTCTTTGCATTCTCCATTATCGTCATTGGGTTAAACTGAGCCTTTGGGGGCTGTATGGGTCATGGTGTACGGATTCCTGGTCAGGGATGAGAAGGGCAGGTGTAGGCTAAAATTTCATGCATGAGAGGCCAAGGAAACAAGGGCAGTAGACGGGAAAGACCACTAATTTTCAAGCAGGTGCTGTTTCTATGTGTAAAGTAGGAAGGATAGTGCTAAGAGGCCCATCACACCACCAAGAATTATTCATTCGGTGTCAGCGAGGCTCATTAGCACCATGCTAAATAGGTCATGCTGTGTAGAGTTCTTTGACCTTCCTTTGCCGACGCCGCCATGCCCTCTTAGGGTTCTGCGCTGAGGCTCTGAGGTCTTATATCACTGAGACAGTAAGGCTGAACTAGCATGTGAACTGATGAAGAGGTGATATAGCTAGATATAGTTCAAACTAAGAGGAGGTCTTTCCCTTCACGATGATATAGACCTTAGTCAGAGTAGATGGCATATATAATTTGATGTGAATGAAAGAAGGGCTGTGAGCCCGTGTTGGCTTGCTGGCTTTAACTGGTCATTGCCTGGTCTGTTGATTGGTTTTAGTGACGTTTTGGATCTTTTTTAGCTTGTCAGGCTAGAGGACCAATTTAAACCTGCTAAAACCAGGTTAATCCAATAAGCATAGACTGGTTTAGGCTGATTTTAATATTATTTTTCATAAGGGAAGTATAGTCTGTTCAAAGTATGGTTCTGATGTGTATAGATTTTTCAGACAAAATATCAGGAAAAATGTGCACAATCCATTTTATTTCTAATCTTAGGTATTTGTGGGTGAATCTTTTTTTTTTTTTTAGCAAAACAATGTGACTTTATTTGATTTTATCCATTAGGGATGGATTCAGTTTGGCAATGGATTTGATCAGTTTTGATTTAATGTTAGACTTTTTAAAAATGCCTTACCACACATTATAAAATCTCTGGATAACACAAGTTGTAAAATTTAGATAGGACTAGGACTGTATTTCTGTCTTTCACAGCTATACTATATTACGTAACTATATTACGTCAAATAATTTTCTGACTAAAGTCAGAAGTGATTTGTTATTATGACTGACCTCTGTGAACTTTTTTTTATTGTTTTTGCTTAACTCAAGCAACCCTAAGAGTTTGTTGTACTTGCGTGAATGTCAGAGAATTTCAACGGTAAGGGCTCAGTTTGTGCAGATATGATTTTAGGCTCAGTTTGCTTAAATTCAGTTTGCATTAGACTTGACATGATGCCCTTGAGATATGGTAAAATAGGCAATAACTTCAAAATTCATTACCCATAGTTCTCAGGGCTCTACAATCACTCTCGATTATTTCAGCAAGCACTCAAGCCACGGCTGAAGAAGTACTGAAGTAAATGCCAGTGTGGGCAGCTCTACCGAGTGTATTTTAGTATGTGCGCATTTTTGAATGTGTATGGGTATTCATACATTTTCTTCTGACAGCTGACAGTGGATGCTGAGCTCTACACCATCAGCAGAATGTTTGAAAGGCCTGAGCAGCTCCCACCATCTGAGTGCCAAAAGCCCAGCTGTTATTAAGGAACTGCAGGCCATGCTGTGGATTCCTGCTTACACTGTTTTCAGCGCTGCACTGTACTGCTTCTCAGCGCTTTTTACTGAACTTTACTGAACCGTCTCTTTTCTTTTTTTTTCTTCTCCGTCTCTGTAGCCTGTTTAAATCAGCAGTGAAGCTCTCCAGGTCGAGCTGTTGGCCCCACTGGGACTCTTTCGTTCCCTGAAGAGAGGCAGTGCACATCAGCTCTCTGTAGTCGACTGGGTCTTGTACCCCATCCTGGAGACAGAGAGAAAAATATATGACATAGAAACATGGATACTCCCTTAAAGATGCTTTAACCACAAGAGGATAGAACAGACAGAAAACCCAACTTGAATGAAGAGGTTGCATCAGAGAGGAAATCACATGAAACTTTCTATTGTTCTAGAAGAAGAGCATTTTGAATATCAGAAGTGTCTTTTCTCAAAATAGTTTGCACACTAATTCTATTTGGACACACATGTACTTACACACTTTCCCTTCTAAGAAACTTTTCACATTCTGTTCTCTGTAGTTCCTTTTGCTCTGTTTTCAAACTAACTTTATTATTACTTTTAGGTTTTATCCTAAAGTATTAAACTTCAGCATATAACTTGTTCTGCATCACTTGTATTATGGTCATGAACCTCAAACTGATCAGAGAGGAAATCACATGAAACTTTCTATTGTTCTAGAAGAAGAGCATTTTGAATATCAGAAGTGTCTTTTCTCAAAATAGTTTGCACACTAATTCTATTTGGACACACATGAACTTACACACTTTCCCTTCTAAGAAACTTTTCACATTCTGTTCTCTGTAGTTCCTTTTGCTCTGTTTTCAAACTAACTTTATTATTACTTTTAGGTTTTATCCTAAAGTATTAAACTTCAGCATATAACTTGTTCTGCATCACTTGTATTATGGTCATGAACCTCAAACTGACATGGTCATGAAACTCTTGCAACTTAAAGAAAGTTAAACGAGCCAAAAGATAAAATTAGACTAAAGGACGAACTCGTGAACGTCATGTGTGACTTAAAATGGTTCTTTCACACTTTTTGACACATGCTTAAAATGCACACTCTTGTTATTTATTTTTATTTATTTATAAAGTTATTTTATGTTTACTGTACTACGGAATTAGGATGTAAATATAATATATTAAGAAATAAAATCATAGTAGCATGTTTAATTTGATAATAAAAAGGGTTGCATTTCTAATTATAATTAGAATCAGAAAATAAATGCAATTTGAATTACTTTATAAGGTGCTTCTTTAATTTTTTACCACATTAAGCATGTATGTATGTATGTATTTAGATTTTATCCATATATTTAGGGAATCGGTTCAATTTGGCAGTGGATAATAATAATAATAATAATAATAATAATGATAATAATAATATTTATTGATTGCAAAAAGTTAGGACTTTTGATGTTATTAATATATTTGGAATGGCTTCAGTTTGGCTATTATTTTATTTTATTATTTTCATTTCATTTCATTTCTTTTTTTGGGGGTGGGGTGTCACTACACTACAATTACAAGTTTTGATCTTTTAGTGTACAGTATAGTATACAAAAGGGAAAGTGTACGATTTCTTGGATTTCTTTTGGATTTCTTCACTGACATGCAAAATAAGCATTTTATGATCACAAATACTTGGTTTGAAAAAGTTTCTGAACCGTCATGTGTCATCTGAAATCTGTAACTCTTGTGAATTTCCAAATGTCCTTGCAGCTTTGAACTGGGATGTCATGTCCTGCCATGTCTGATGGTTCAACATAGTGCCATGCTGTTCTTGGAAGGACGTGCACATCTACGAGCCAGAGATCCTTAGTATGTGAGAAGTGCAAAATAATTAACATCAATTCTTCACAGTGCCTTTTAATACTGCAATTATGAACCATCTGTCTCTTCTACATTTTTCATGAGCAAACAGCTGCTACGCTCATCCACTTCCAAGTCATTCTCCTGCATCTTTAAATGCATTCTCCACTCAGGCTCCTCGGATAAAAACTTTCACGAGCACCTGCGCTAATGATGCATAAAGCCTCTGGGTCAGCCAAATTACCTCACATTCGACTCGCTGATGCATTGTGGGTAATGAAATGGTGGTCACATCTGGGCCCGGTTGCGATTATATGGCGTGCTTGAATATATACGTGTTATAAAACTTCTCTTTGCTCGATGGCCCGGGTTCAGAGAGCCGGACGCCTGTGGTGTGACACAGCTGAGTCTCTATAGCATGGCCTGTTAAGAGACAGACTTCTCATTAGTGCTGCCTGCTCCTTTGGTAGCGGGAGCCATGCTGGTCGCGCCATCTGTAGAGGGAGGGAGGGAACGAGAGAGATAATTGCAGACAGAGACAAACTGAGAGGTCGATCGAGAGAATGTAAATTTTTTTCATGGCTAAACTGGTGGGAAAAGGGCCCTCAGCCTGGCTGGGTCTCTTTTGCAGGCCTCTTGCCACACTCATATCTGCCTGGGGAACAATTAGAAGAAGTGAGACACTCATGAGTGGTCCAGCGTTGTGTCCCCAAAGTGTCAACAGAATGCTCATTATGCTCAATGCTCCTGTTCGCTTCTTGACATTGGCGCTGCAGACAGAGGAAAAGGGGTGTCGAGGAGACAAGACAAGGAATTTCAATGAAACTGACTCGCGAGATCAAAGTTTCTTATTTCTCTCTTTCAGTGAGAAGTGGCAGTGTTAGTTTTTTAAGCACAGTGTTTCTTTCATGTGTACTCTCAAGCGGTGCGCAGCTGCGGCAGCCAATCAGCTTCGGAGTTCTGCGGCCCAGAGGGCTCATAGGAGGAGAACTGTCTGCTTGTCTTCACTCTTCGCTAATACAGAACCACGGCTGATCCAGCATCACTCCCCGTTTCTCTTTTTTACCTCGGGCTGGTGGACATGGGCATCTGGCGAGCGCTACAGGAGACAGGCTTTATGGAGTGTTGAATGGGCATCTAATGGTGACGTTCTGCCGTCTCAATTTTACCTGCACTCAGCCACTCTTACTTAAAGACCCTTAAAGATGCACTCTTGCTTAGAACTACAGTGCTTTTAATACCAGTTTCCTCTGTGCACCAGCTATATGAGAAACACATTAGATTGCTTCGCTTTGCTCACTGCAATGGGAGATACGTCATCAATCATTGATAAATGTGTTCATTTACTCTGCTTTTGCTTAACCAGCCATAGAAGGAACAAGGCAATATTGCTAAAGAGCTTTTTTTAAAACCCTCTGATAGTGATGGCTTTGCACTGCGGGAGCTTGACGTGTCTTGCGCTCCTTGTTAGTTGTTGAATTAAGCAATTTGTGAGTTCAACTAGAAATGTAGCCATTGGATTACATTAGATGAAGTGTAAAATAGTTAATGAGGTTATTTCTGTAATCGACTTTTCCCATTTTTGGGAATGGAAGCCTGATTTTTGCTTGAGCTGATTATAATAAATTATAATTTATGCATTCAGCAGACAGGGCATTCAGGCTATACACTTTTTACCAGTATGTGCATTCCCTGAGAATCAAACCCACGACCTTTGTGCTGCTAACGCAATGCTCTACCACTGAGCCAGAGGAACACTATTATATAGTATTATGTTATGGTTAGATCTGTAATTTGTGCTTCCAGACAAAAGTTGTGCAGTTCTTATGACAGATGCAATGAATTAACCCAGCAGTTTGTGTTTAAACCCATTGTGCATAAAAGCAGAAAATATAAGGTAACATACCATATGTTTGTTGTAAGCTCTTAAGGGGATCTTGGATTGAAATCACAGCAGGGAGGATCCTTGAGTCCTGTCCATATGGGGGATACAGACATGTGCTTTACATGTGTGCATGAGACATTCACACATCCACATTCTCCATTATCTCTCAGCATCTGCTGGTGGAGCTGCCATCTAAATCATTCACTTGAGCACTGGAGGTGTTGTGGTGTGTGAAATCCCTGGGCTGCAGAAACTGAAGTGGTAGATGTTGTTGTTAGGCGTGTTGGATTAAGAAAGGGGCTGATCCTCCTGTCTAAGCTGGTGGTGAAATGTGCTGTTCTGAGGTGGGATCTCTCTCCGGCCGTTACTGTTCTGTTCAGAAAGACTTCAGTTTCAGCTCATATTCTGCGGATATGGCAGTAAAGCTGGCTGTGGGATTTAATGGAATAATTATTTTGTAGTGTCAGGCTAGACTTTAAACTTCAAGGTTTTTTAAAAAAAATCAAGGTTTTATCAATATGCCACATTTTAATTTAATGATTTATTCGGAAACTGAACATTATTCGCTAAAAAGCTAAAAAAAAGATTGATATTGACTGTTTTTTTTTTGTTTTGTACTTTGTTCGTTTAATTTGTTCTTTTGCTTGGTCTTCGTTCTTATAAAGCAAATAAACACTCTTTCTTTCTTTCTTTCTTTGGTTTGTTCATTTGTTTGATTCTTTCTTCATTCATACTTTTGTGACTTTTTTATCTTTGTTGTAAAGAACATTAGTCACTTGTTTGTTTCTTTTTGGTTTCTTATTTACATTCATAATTGTTAAATTAAATGTTTTGACTCATTCATAATTTATTTAATTATTTTACTTTTTGTTCTGCTTTCTTAATTATTTGTTGCATTCTAGTTTTTGCTCATTTCTTTCTTTTGTTAATTTTTCTTTTCTTTTGTTCATTTGTTTGATTCTTTTCTTTTATTTCTTCCTTCTTTTGTTCATTATTTTGTTTGTCTTTTTCGTAAAGAACATTTTTGTTTTTTTCTTTCATTTTGTTTTTAATTTTTCTTTTGTTTTTCTTTGTTCTTTTACTTTCTTTCATCAATCATTCATCACTTTGTTTTGTCTTGCTTGCTTTCTGCCTGAATGTCATAAAATGGGATCTTTTCTGTTTTTGTTCTTTAATTCTTTTCATTCTTCTGTTATTCGTTGTTTTTCTTCTCATCTACATCTCTCTCTAAGACTGATTGACTCGAGGGGAGATGAGAAGTGGAGTGCAGTGTGCAGTTGAGTGAATTCCCTCGATTCTTCTGACAGCAGGAAGTTAATGACCCACATTAGATAACAGCAGTGAGGCGATTACAAGCCTGGGCTGTTCGGGGCGGCTCAAGGTGTTAATATAAGCACGGGTTTTTGCTGCGTTAAAGCTGTCCTGTTGTTGGGCAGTCTCAGGCCAGGGCTGGAGTCGCTGATGTGCTGTAGCTGCGTGCACTCGGGCTCTGCTGGGAGAGGTGCAGGTGTTAATGTAGATGGAGAGTAGGGTGTCAAAACTCAGTCTAAACAGATGAGTGTTTTCTCTTGAGTCAGAGCAAAGCAGAATGATTACCCAGAGCGATGCCACCAGAGGAGAAGGAATGAGAGCTGGAGGGAGCGAGAGAAAGAAACAAAGAGAATGAGGAGACAGAAGGAGAGAGGGACAGGTTAGGAGAAAATGAGAGATAAAAAAGAAGCTGGAGTGCTGCTGCAATTAGAGGAAGAGGGTTGCTTGGGCATCGGGGGCTGAATGCCGCAGGCGAGGGCAGTTCATATAAGTGTGATGGAACAGAGTACTTTGCAAGCCTTGTGGGTAATTTATCGCTCTGATGATGCTCAAGCAAATGCTTTTACCCCAGCGGGTTAGGCTAGTAAACCACACAGCGCTCCCTTTGTTAGCTCATGAATTGCTCCTATTAAATCGTGCCCCTGTGTCTTTCTCTCAGTCTGTCTCTCTATGTACACTTCCATGTTACAATATTATGTAACTAGACTACATTTGAACTACATTTTAATTTCTATATAAAATAAATAAATAAATTGCATCACATTTTCTCCTCCAGAGCAGAAGTGCTAAATTTAGCTTACAGACATGTATAATATTTTTGTATATGATATATAATATTTTTTTGCAATAGTCTAAAATTAATTAATTATTTTTTTAATTAAGTAATTAAATTAATTAATTAAATTCTATTTATATTTATATGCTATTAATTAATTTAATTTAAACAAGTGTTTATTCTTGTCTGGAATATTTTTAAATATTGGGTACAGAAACCAAAAGAGTATGTGTAATGTTAGTTGTTTAACTTCATTTATCAAATAGATACAGTCAAACCAAAATGTATTCAGACACCTTCAACTTTTCTCACATTATGACAGTTTATTCGCTATAGTTTAGAAAATGGTAATAAAATATGACAAGAACTCAGAGTTAAACTGTGTCAGAACAAATTGAGCTTGATAATGCTAGATAACTTTGATAGAAAGGTATGTAATGGATTACAATACAATCAGTTATTCAGACAGCTGTTAGTATGACAATATTTACACAACTATCAATACTTAGTCGGGTAACCCTTAGCCTCAATGACAGCCTGTAGTCTCCTGGGCATGCTGTCATCCAGCTTCATGCAAACCTGAACTTAATTTTTTCCCCCAGACTCATTCTGAATAATTTTTGGTCCCAAATTTGGATCAGTTTTGCTGGTAGTCCACTGTGTGAAGAATTTTTGGGGTTAATTTGTCACAGTTTACTTTATTTTGCTATCCTCTCTTACATAAATGAACTATAGTGTCCTGCACCCACTAGTAAAGCGGCTTAGTACTGTAATCACGCACTTTGCTGTAATAATGCTGTAATAAAACACTCGTTATAAATCTCCTAACTGTGATATTTTCAGAAATAGAAGTCACGTTTTTTTTATCTGAAACGTGCTGCGATTTATATTCCAAAGATTTTTATATTCCAAAGCCACATAATGCAGAAACACTCAAGCAAGCAAAACACACGCAATGCGTGCACATATTTGTACTGGTGCAGAATGAGAGGGACAATTAGTACAGCCTAGCGCATTTCACACAGGCTGCTATATTCACTTTTGCCAGAAAGTCATGTATGCCTAAGGTTGAAAATAAATGATGTTTATAGTGAATGCCCCTATAAATGTTGGTATCGGGGCATTTTAATGAGTACAAGTACAGGAGCTCAGTATCGGGCCCAATACCAGTATCGGTATCGGTGCATCCCTACTTATAAACAGTAACTTAAAAAACACACACACTCTTTTTGCTACTGATGAGAGACTGATAACCCCCCAAGTCAGATTCCCAGTGAAATGCTCTCCGACAGCAAATGCAATGAGTTTGCTTTCTTCTTTTCTGAGAAGATCAGTAATATCAGGAAGGGAATTAGCACATCCTCAAGTTATGCAGAGGTCAGACAGATTTGACCACAATCTCAGAAAGAAGTTACTATGTCTGTTTTTGAAGCAATTGATAGCAAAATTTTGGAAGAAATATAGTACAGCACCTTAAATCGTCAACCTGCTATCTTGACACACTTCCCACATCTTTTTTTCAAAAGTGTGTTTAACTGTTTATAAGCATATCTCTTAGAAGTGGTAAACGCCTCGCTTCTTTCTGGGACTTTTCCAAACTCCCTGAAAACTGCAGTTGTTAACCCCCCCTGAAAAAGAGCAATCTGGATAACACCATATTGAGCAACTATAGACCAAAATCAAATCTTCTTTTTATAGGCAAGATTATTGAAAAGGTTGTTTTTAATCTGCTGAACCGCTACTTAAACTCAAATGGATACCTGGACAATTTTCAATCTGGTTTCCGACCACATCACAGCACAGAGACAGCGCTCATAAAGATAATAAATTATATTCACTTAAATTCTGACTCTGGCAAAATATCAGTGCTGGTACTACTAGATCTCAGTGCTGCGCTTGACACTGTTGATCATAACATACTTCTAGAGAGACTGGAAAACTAAGTTGTGCTTTCTGGGATAGCCCTTAAATGGTTCAGGTCATACAAGGGAGATGTTATCATTGCATTTGATGCATTTGATATAAGTCATTGCATTTGGAAACAAATATGAAGTTCTCAAGGTAAATGCATACCTTGACTCTAGGGGTCAAACAACTAAAAATCAAGTCTGGAATCTTGGTGTGATTCTTGAGACAGACCTTAGTTTCAGTAGTCATGTCAAAGCAATAACTAAATTGGCATACTAGCATCTCAAAAACATTGCAAGAATTAAATATTTTGTTTCCAGTCAAGACTTGGAGAAACTTGTTCATGCCTTTTATTACCAGCAGGGTGGACTATTGTAATGGTCTCCTCACCGGCCTTCCCAAGAAGACCATTAGACAGCTGCAGCTCATCCAGAACGCTGCTGCCAGGATTCTGACTAGAACCGGAAAATCTGAGCATATCACACCAGTCCTCAGGTCTTTACACTGTCTTCCAGTTACGTTTAGGATTGATTTTAAAGTATTATTACTCGTTTATAAATCACTCAATGGCCAATGACCTCTATACATTGCCGATATGCTCACTGAATATAAGCCTAAAAGACCACTCAGATCATTAGGGTCGAGTCAGTTAGAAATACCAAGGGTTCACTCAAAACAAGGGGAGTCCGCTTTTAGCTATAATGCCACCCCCAATTGGAACCAGCTTCCAGAAGAGATCAGATAAAAAAAAAAAACAGGCTCAAAACACATCTGTTTAGTTGTGCTTTTACTGAATGATCACTGTGCTACATCCGAACTGATTGCACCGTATTGTATGTATCATTTTCTATCCTAAACTGTTTTAATTTAATTTTAAATCAATTTTTTAAAAATCATTTTAAAATTAAATTCCTTGCTTTTATTATTGTGATTATTTTTTATGATTATTTTAATTCCTTTTATGTAAAGCCCTTTGAATTACCATAGCGTATAAAATGTGCTATATAAATAAACTTGCCTTGCCTTGCCTCTGTTGTGGCTGATCCTGTTTAGCGTGACCCCAACAGTTCATCTTCAGACACGCTCCCTATTTAAAAAAGCCAGAACCAGAATATCAGTATCACTGTGAACCCCTGGATGAATTAAATATTCAGCAGCTGAATATTTAGAAATTCACCTATAAACAGAATCATAAATGCTTTCACCTTCAGTGTCTTACAGTCAGGGCACTTGTGCAAAGGTTGTGTTTACTGCTTCTGAACAAACATTTAAGGAACTACTGAAAAAGATCTTCAGGTTAAAGTGATACTTTCACAATACTTTCAGTAACCTGCAGAAATCACATCTTTCATGGCCATAAGATTCTAGTCTATAGAACTGTGGTAATGTGAATATTTTTCGAAGAACTCTTCTCTCCGATATCTTCAGCTCAGGGTCAGTGACTCTGAATGAATATAAAAACCTATGAGATGCTTTTGTACCAATGCTTTATGTTGGATATAAAAGGTATATCTGATTCAGCCCTTTATAGGATAGTCACTACACCATTGCAAGATTCTAGTCTATAGAACTGTGGTAATGTGAATATTTTTCGAAGAACTCTTCTCTCCGATATCTTCAGCTCAGGGTCAGTGACTCTGAATGAATATAAAAACCTATGAGATGCTTTTGTACCAATGCTTTATGTTGGATATAAAAGGTATCTGATTCAGCCCTTTATAGGATAGTCACTACACCATTGTGCAGGTTGAAAGAACACAGGACGAAGGTGCAATGTTGAATCCTGTTGGGCTCTGAAGAAAAACAGTGTGAAGATTTACCAGTTGATGATGTTTGGAGCTATTTAACACCTTGTAGTGGGTTTATTCTTTGGATATTTGATTATTATAGACTCATATGACATATACTTAGCAAGGATGAATTCAGTTAATCAAAAGTGACAGTTAAGACGTTTATGTTACCAAAGATTTCTGTCAAATACATGCTGTTCTTTTAAACTTTCTAATTAGTAAATAATCTTTCATGAGTTCACACTTACATATTATAAATAGAGTAGAGGTTATGCATATTTAGTGTGCTGTCCGAGGGGAGGGCTCCGAGCTTGGAATTTGGCCCGAACCCAGATTACCCACCAGAGTACCATCACAGGAATGAATTACATTTTAATATATATTAAAATAGGAAACAGTTATTTAAAATTGTAATAATATTTCACAATATTATTGTTTTACTGTATTTTTGATCACATAAATGCAGTCTTGGTGACCATTATAGACTTCTTTCAAGCACATTAAAAACTTTCAGATTGGCATATTTTATTCAAAACAACTGGAATTGCATTCAAAGTATACATTTGTTAATTTCATGCATTCACTGGGATTTGGACCTGTGTCCTTAAAGTTGCTAGTTGTACCAATTCAGTTATTCAGTTACAGCTGAGCAACATTTATTCCTTAAAAATCCAATTATAATAGTGGAAAAATACATAGGAACCCGTGTTTGCGCGATGTTTTGAATTATGGCTAAATTGTTTTTGTTTCTTCAGTTTTATTGGAGCAGATTCTACAGCTATCCATGTTTGTTTTGGTACCTTGTAGCCACAGGGAGCATTAAAACCCTTTGTTTTAATAGAAAACTTAAGCAGCATGGAACAAAGTGAAGGAGAAATGTCAAGAATAAAACGAGTTGTCAGACAGAAGGAGAAGGTCTGCTGAAGCTGGGTCTGCTGAGATAATGTGGCCACGAATTTTGCCTGAGAGTCACAATGACATTTCTAAGTGTGAGCTTTGTGTTCCTGGTCACCGCTGGCCAGGTTTAAACAAGAATATTAAGAAACAGGATAATTCACCCAAAGCAACAACTTCAAGCTGTTTAAGCCTTAATTAATTTTTAGGCTCATATGTGATTTCTTTACCTCTGGCAGAGTTACAATGAATACACAATAACATGTTTTAATTATTTCTCTTGTTTGCAAAAGTACATTTCTTGGAATTAAAATAACTGCAATTAAATATAAACATGTCTGAAAAATAAAAAGTCTTGTTTCTACCATTTTAATAGGGTATTCAGAGCACAGTACTGTGATTCATAAAAGCTTTATGCAGGCATGCATTGTTATTGATGTGACTTGATTACGGAGAGGTTGTGCATGTACAGGAAGAAATAGATAACAAGGGTGGAAATCTAGCATTGATTTTTGTATATCTGAAGGTGAATAAACCTTTCCACATACATTGATTTGAAAAGAAACAGCGGTTTGAAAGGACAATCAGGGGCGTTTTTATTTACATGATTTTTGCTAAAAAAATCCCTGTAAAAAACTAATTTAGACCATATTCTTATCATGTCTTAATTTATGAATAAAGATGTTTTGTTGCTGTGTGTTTCATGTTGTCTCGACGTTCCGGCTTGAGACCCAGAACAGTGACTGATGTGTGATTAACTGACAATGAATCAAGGAGAACAGAATAAATAACATCAAAGGGTTTATTCTGTACATGCACATCCGCAGACAAAACAAAAACCAAATGCAGATGGGTTTGACAAATGTTGTACTATGTGTCTCAGATGTGGCAAGGATGTTTATTAGTTGCACAGATTTTCAAGGTTTTTGTTCATAAGTAAATGCCACAAGTAAAACTGTACTACAGTGCTTTTTGTTATGATTCTAAAAAACTAGTGAAATACTTTTCTTTGGAAATTAAGATTACAAAATCTTTTAGGTGCTGTTGGCTAAAATGAGCTACACTAATGTTGCTATTATCTTATTCTAAAGAAAACCTAGTTTAAAACTTTACTTCTGTTTCAAAATATAGTGAGCTGCCTCGCTGCCTACATAGGCAACTGTCTTCTAAGGTATCGTTGTAACTGTTATGGAACGGTATAAGTAATACATTTACATTCACATTTACATTTAGTCATTAGCAGACGCTTTTATCCAAAGCAACTTACAAATGAGGACAATAAAAGCAGTCAAAACGAACAAATAAGCAACAATAAATAAGTGCAAATGACAAGACTCGGTTAGCCTAACATAGTACACTTAGCAAGTATATATATATATATTATACACACACACACACACACACACACACACA
>NW_015506151.1:970956-974767 GCF_001515645.1 Sinocyclocheilus grahami
TTGTTTTTTTTTATAAAAAAAGAAGATAAATAGATAAAGTAGAATAGAAAGTGCAAATAAAGATGGAACGGATGTGTTTTTAGTCATTTCTTGAAGATGGCTAAGGACTCAGATGCTCGGATTGAGTTGGGCAGGTCATTCCACCAGGAGCCCGTGAAAGTGATTTTGTGCCTCTTTGAGATGGCACAATAATGCGTCGTTCACTTGCAGAATGCAAGCTTCTAGAGGGCACATAACTCTGAAGTAATGAATTTAGGTAAATGGGTGCAGAGCCAGTGGTGGTTTTGTAGGCAAACATTAATGCCTTGAATTTTATGCGAGCAGCTACTGGTAGCCAGTGCAAATTGATGAGATTGTGTGATTGGAGACGGGCTGGCTTTGGTTGCAGTGGTTGTAGGGACAGGAAAGAGTAAGAAGGTAAAAGCGAATGAAGGTAGAGTGGAGATGTTTGTTAACAGCTAACAGGTGTTTGCAACTGTTAACAGGCAACAGAGGTGGTTGGGACAGGTCACTTGCTTTTTTGTAGAGCTTCACAGAAAGCAACAAAGATGCAGAGAGATTATCTTTAAGGGGTGTATTTTGTTGTGTTGAAGGGCTTGTGAAGTACTTTTGTGAGGTGATTCGCTATTTGTTATGTGCTAGTCCTCAAGTTTTACCAGAGGGCTTTTAGTTTTACTATATGTGAAGGTCAGATACAATATGAAGAGTTTTATTGAGCTCTATTCATGGTATTTGGGCAACTTTCACAAGTCTAGATCACATTTCACCCAAGATTTAAGTAGGAAAATAAACCCAAAAATTGTAATGACAATTAAACACATTTCACCCCAAATTTGTGTCATGACTTTTTACGTTTTTGTGTATGTTCCATTATTCTCAATGGTAATTGGATATTGTACTACAGTGATAGTAAGTACTGCAAAAAAAAATTTTTTTGTACAATAATTAGCAAAATAGTACTATGATGTGTGAATATGTCACTATGTAAACATTGTAGTTCCTGGCTGTAATTTTTTCACAACAATAACAACAACAAAAAGTAATGGTCCTAAAATAGGCTTAATTGTCTTTAAAAAAATATTTTTTTATTTTTATTTCTTTATTTTTTATAAAAAGTTTCCGTTTTAATATTCTTGCATTTCCCATGCATTTCTACGTGAATTATTTATGCATTTGACTGTGCTAACATAATTCTAGCTGATAGTAATGTGTTTATCCTGCAAATCCTGCTTTTCCTGGGCACATGCAATTTAATTTCTGTTTTATATTATATTTGAAATCATTTTGCGCTGGAGATGTCCCAACAACACCAAGTAGCATGTTTTATTAATTGCTTTTTTGTTTTTTTTTCAGCAAAGGTGAGTGAGAAAGAGATTGCAAGGAGGATGATGAGTATAACCCTCATGTAGTGTAATCATCCTAACCCTATGATGAAGACATTTAAGGTGATGTCCTAAAAGAGTCCCCCCAGCAGCCTGCAGACAATTCAGAAAGAGAGGAAAAACTAATTAAAGGCCAAATATTGTGCATTTCACATTTAATAGGGTTTTTTATTGTGACTATAAATCAATAGCAAACTACCCATCCATAAACACCAGCTCTGCAGACATTTGTACAGGCAGACCACACAGCTGTTTTTGTAATGCTAATTTCACTTTCAGTTTGTCCAGATTTATCATGATGTGCTGTAAATCTGCTGAATGGCTTTTCAGGTTCATCCTATGTTTCTTCTATATGTCTTAGAAGAGTTTATTTCATCAAATACATATCTGAGACATATTTTGATTAAAATATGCTTGTAATCTCAGGATAAACATTTAAGCTATATCTTCTTATCTAAAGCTCAAATATCACATAGGATTTCTTTAAGAAGAAGGTAATATATGCAGGCATGCACACAATCACCCTGTCAGGGGCTGGCGTCTGGTGTTCTCCCTCTCACCACCAGAGGTCGCCATCTCCCATTCCTCCCGGACTCTTTCTCCGTCACCTTGACACCACACACCTGGGCACCCACTCACACACACACACAGCTGTCGCCCATCCGGGACTCCATCACCTGCACTCCACACACCTGTGCACACACCCACTCTCACACAGCTGTGGCCCGTCATGAGGACTATTTAGGCGCCTTCCCCACGCCACTCGGGGCGGTTGATTAAGGTTTGGTTGAGTTGTGTTACGAGTGTGATTAATTGTTTGTATGGGACTGATGCCAGCCCTACGTGGCCGTATGGTGTCAGAGGCTGTGTCCTTGCCTGTGTCTCAGAGTCTTAGCTCTGTTTATGTTTCTGTTTTTACCTTTGTTTTCCCTGGCAGTGAAATAAACCTGCATTTGGACCCAAAACCCTTGCTCACACGGTGTGATTCCTGACCGCGCCGTGACACACCCATGCACATTTATAGATTTTCTTATTAAAAATAGCCCTTTGTGGGCTGTTGAAATCCCTAGTTACCCTCTTATCTATTATAAGCTTAGAATTATTACTACATATGAAGTTTCATACTTGGTAATGACTCATAGTTATGGCTGTATTGAATGGTTGTAACTTCATTCACTAAAAGTAATCTGAAATGCATTTTTCTTTTCAGGTAGTTATTGCACTTCTTCTATTTCATTATGTATTAAATAAACAAGAAGCAGTGGATAGTTTTTGTTGCCAGGACTTGAAGGCAAAGTGTGTAATTGAAGTTAATTTTGCGCTTTACAAATAAACAACAACAACAAAACTTCAAACATAATGGTTGTTTCCAAACAGGTTTTTCAAAGACCCTTATTTGGCAAACATGTAATCCCACTTCAAATTGTTATTTTGATCTGAAAGCCTTTGATGTGTTCTCTGTGTGTGTATGCTGTCCACTGCTTTCCATCACATGCACATTATTTATGTAGAAAGTTGTCTTTACAAAACAACAAGATTGAAGTGTCATCCATTAAAAGCATAGGCATGTTTTTCCTTTGGTTCGCTCCTCAGTCTTTGTGCTAAACACTTTCATTTGTTTTTCCTCTTATTTACAAATTTCCAATCACATGAGGTTAATCATGAAAGACATTCTCTAGCATACTAAAAGTAAAGTGCTGTAATTATTGTCATTATCAGACTGGCATTTCCTGTCTTTTGGAGTACAATTATCAACTTTATCAAATGTGTTCGTTTATGGTATCATCTAGGGCTGCACGATAAATCACATGCGATATTTGACACGCATCTTGTCAGTAAAGCCGGTTCTGTAATCAGCGGTAAATCTCCATCACCTGCGGGCTTTCACATGGAGCAGCATTAACTACACAGAGAAGTGTAGTAAGTTCACTGACAAGCTGCGCAAAACATGCGTTTTTTTTGTGCAGCCCTAGTGTCATCCTTAAATTATAAAACAACACTGGCTGTTTGTTTTAATTTTGTTTAGTTAAGAATAAGATATTGTCATAAAAAAAGGTATTGCAGAAATTATTTCTCACCAAGACCTTGCCCTGTGAAATTTGTTTTTGCAACATTCACACATTAAAAATAGCGTACTAGCATACTGCTTCTATTTCTGTAGTATGCAGTATGTATACCAGTGTTATTTTAGTATCACTGAAATACAATTGTAGTTTTTTAGTAAACTTTTGAATCTATTTATATATATATATATATATATATTAGGGCTGTCATCGTTAACGCATGCGATTAATTTTACAATCCTTAACGCGTTAAAATAATTTAATGCAATTAACGCAAAATATCTGAAGCACAATTTCTATTCTAACCCTTCTATTCTAACCCTAACCCAATTTTGCTTCTCTGCTTGCGATTAGATCATTTTAAGC
>NW_015506151.1:974777-977380 GCF_001515645.1 Sinocyclocheilus grahami
TGATGAGATTGTGTGATTGGAGACGGGCTGGCTTTGGTTGCAGTGTTTGTAGGGACAGGAAAGAGTAAGAAGGTAAAAGCGAATGAAGGTAGAGTGGAGATGTTTGTTAACAGCTAACAGGTGTTTGCAACTGTTAACAGGCAACAGAGGTGGTTGGGACAGGTCACTTGCTTTTTTGTAGAGCTTCACAGAAAGCAACAAAGATGCAGACAGATGATCTTTAAGGGGTGTATTTTGTTGTGTTGAAGGGCTTGTGAAGTACTTTTGTGAGGTGATTCGCTATTTGTTATGTGCTAGTCCTCAAGTTTTACCAGAGGGCTTTTAGTTTTACTATATGTGAAGGTCAGATACAATATGAAGAGTTTTATTGAGCTCTATTCAGGGTATTTGGGCAACTTTCACAAGTCTAGATCACATTTCACCCAAGATTTAAGTAGGAAAATAAACCCAAAAATTTTAATGACAATTAAACACATTTCACCCCAAATTTGTGTTATGACCTTTTACTTTTTTGTGTATGTTCCATTATTCTCAATGGTAATTGGATATTGTACTACAGTGATAGTAAGTACTGCAAAAATGAATTTTTTTGTACAATAATTAGCAAAATAGTACTATGATGTGTGAATACGTCACTATGTAAACATTGTAATTCCTGGCTGTAATTTTTTCACAACAATAACAACAACAAAAAGTTTTCACTTTCAATTTCACTTTCAGTTTGTCCAGATTTTTCATGATTTATCATGATGTGCTGTAAATCTGCTGAATGGCTTTTCAGGTTCATCCTATGTTTCTTCTATATGTCTTAGAAGAGTTTATTTCATCAAATACATATCTGAGACATATTTTGATTAAAATATGCTTGTAATCTCAGGATAAACATTTAAGCTATATCTTCTTATCTAAAGCTCAAATATCACATAGGATTTCTTTAAGAAGAAGGTAATATATGCAGGCATGCACACAATCACCCATGCACATTTATAGATTTTCTTATTAAAAATAGCCCTTTGTGGGCTGTTGACATCCCTAGTTACCCTCTTATCTATTATAAGCTTAGAATTATTACTACATATGAAGTTTCATACTTGGTAATGACTCATAGTTATGGCTGTATTGAATGGCTGTAACTTCATTCACTAAAAGTAATCTGAAATGCATTTTTCTTTTCAGGTAGTTATTGCACTTCTTCTATTTCATTATGTATTAAATAAACAAGAAGCAGTGGATAGTTTTTGTTGCCAGGACTTGAAGGCAAAGTGTGTAATTGAAGTTAATTTTGCGCTTTACAAACAAACAACAACAACAAAACTTCAAACATAATGGTTGTTTCCAAACGGGTTTTTCAAAGACCCTTATTTGGCAAACGTAATCCCACTTCAAATTGTTATTTTGATCTGAAAGCCTTTGATGTGTTCTCTGTGTGTGTATGCTGTCCACTGCTTTCCATCACATGCACATTATTTATGTAGAAAGTTGTCTTTACAAAACAACAAGATTGAAGTGTCATCCATTAAAAGCATAGGCATGTTTTTCCTTTGGTTCACTCCTCAGCCTTTGTGCTAAACACTTTCATTTGTTTTTCCTCTTATTTACAAATTTCCAATCACATGAGGTTAATCATGAAAGACATTCTCTAGCATACTAAAAGTAAAGTGCTGTAATTATTGTCATTATCAGACTGGCATTTCCTGTCTTTTGGAGTACAATTATCAACTTTATCAAATGTGTTCGTTTATGGTGTCATCTAGGGCTGCACGATAAATCGCATGCGATATTTGACACGCATCTTGTCAGTAAAGCCGGTTCTGTAATCAGCAGTAAATCTCCGTCACCTGCGGGCTTTCACATGGAGCAGCATTAACTACACAGAGCCGTTGTTCACAGACAAGCTGCGCAAAACATGCGCAAAATATGATCGTGTTTTTTTTTGTGCAGCCCTAGTGTCATCCTTAAATTATAAAACAACACTGGCTGTTTGTTTTAATTTTGTTTAGTTAAGAATAAGATATTGTCATAAAAAAAGGTATTGCAGAAATTATTTCTCACCAAGACCTTGGCCTGTGAAATTTGTTTTTGCAACATTCACACATTAAAAATAGCGTACTAGCATACTGCTTCTATTTCTGTAGTATGCAGTATGTATACCAGTGTTATTTTAGTAAACCCAATTTTGCTTCTCTGCTTGCGATTAGATCATTTTAAGCCGCTAAACTCCTGGAAAGTTTTCAGTCCAATGATCCAGTAAGCGAATGCATTCAAACAATCCGTCCAAAACAGCATTAATATAATGGAAACCAGGCTGATTACATCAGAGATTGCAGAGAGAAGAGAGACTCACGTTGCGTTTTAAGTGAATTATTCATTCCAGTGTGTTTCGCTTTAAAACACGAGCTCTGTCATATTCTGTGACGAGCCCGAGCCCTCACACGTCATGCTGTGTGAAGTACAGACTGAACTGATGGTCAACACATCCCACCGCTGTATGGCCAGATGAGATGCAAACTACGTTTTCTCGACTGGATAACCAGTCTCGCTAGTAAAGTTTTGATGGATGAAGACTGCAATCAAGGTAAAGATGATTGCGGTGGCGTACAGGA
>NW_015506151.1:977405-980534 GCF_001515645.1 Sinocyclocheilus grahami
TTTCCACACACATTCATGATAATGTTTTGATTTGTCATGTTTATGTTGCTGTGTTTAGTTATACTGAATGGATCTGTGTACTGTAGTAGATATATGCAGTTAGCAGGCGGTTGATTTAGTTTTTTTTTTGACATCTCCATGTGGTCCTGTTCGGTATCTTCGGTAACTTGACTTCTCTAAAATATAAAAAAGCTCTTTGCTGTTGCACTGTACACACATACTATAAAATTCAGAATTTTTTTTATCATATGTGCTTATATGGGCTCCTTATATTATTTGGTTCTTTGGTGTCCTTTTGGAGTTTCTAAGTGTCCTTTTTTGGAAAGACATCTAAATTTATCTTGAAAAAAGCTTGCAGAAAATATAGATTTTTGAGAATCACCCTTTAATCTTTTGGTTTACTTTGCTGGATATAGCAAACAATGACAAAATAAAAAATTGAAATAAGATAAATAGTCTATGCTTAATTTCATGAAGTGCGCGATTAATCGCGATTAATCACAGAAAAAGGATATGATTAATCAGATAAAAAAATTTAATCGATAGACAGCCCTAATATATATATAGACTTTTAGTCGTTTTGTTAAATATGACTATATAGTTCCTTATATTAGTTTTTATTTCAATGTTAAACTCAAGTTAAACTAAATTAAAACAAGAAATGCTTTGGCACTAGCTGAAATATATATATTTTAATTTCAGTTAGCATAGCAAAAGTAATAAAATTTTTCGTTTTTTAATTTTGTATCTTTTTTTCAGTTTCTACTTTCACATTCTGCTTTTTTTCTTTTAATGGTAGAAATATTTAGTGCATACTGAGCAGTATACTAATACTCAATTTCAAACATAGCCCATGTCAGCTTACAGAGTCAGTCTCCATAGAGCAACCTGGGGTCTTGCTCGAGAGCACAGTGGTGATTAGGTCATGGATCAAAACTTGCAGAGCTCAAACTTCCAAACCTTATGTAACCAACCCAGGTCATAACCCCACACTAGATTTTTTTGATTTTCACTTTTCCTAATCTAATCATGTACTTGACCATATGTACACTGCCCAAAAGGGAGACCCAACCGTCATAACGAATAGCATGAAGATCTTGCTCAAGGGTGGAACAGATGTAATGAAGGACAGGACCTGCTTGTACCGGAAGAAATGATTTTGGTTGACATTTGAGTTCTATCTAACCTCTTGTCCCACTACAGGGCTAGCTCTCAATCATATGTGCTTGTACAGAGGGGATCGTGTGTTTGTGCTGCTGATGTTGAGAGGTCAATGAGTTATATAGAACATCCTCAAGCCATTCCTATCTCTCTCTTTCACATACACTCTCTCTCTTATTTTCACTCTCACTTACTGTCCTCTACCCTTCTCTATCTCTCTCTGTCTGTCTCTAGAGAACTGCCTCGACATCTCTCCTCTAGTCATTGCATCTCCTTCACAGCTGCTATTTTCTCTCTCCAAAGACGTTATTGAGGGTAGAAGGCATATTTAATCTGATGCATGAAAAGGTGGAAGTTTGTAATGAGTAAATAATTTCCAATCCATGTTTTTCAAAATTTGTTGTCTACAGGTTTTTTTTAAAGTTATTTATTATTGTTGTTGTTATATTTACAATGCAACCCGTTTTCACCGTATTATTTATTTATTTGAAGGTCACCTTATCAGCTTTTACCATGTATTCATTAATTTATTTCTTCCTGTTTCTACTACTCGTATACCATTTACACTACTGCTTAAAAGTTTGGAGCAGTTAAACATTTTAATTAGATTAAATTAGATTTAGATTTTTTTTATGTTTTTTGAAAGAAGCCTCCTCTATTTTTTATTTATTTAATGAAAAATACAATTGTATTTAATATATTTTAAAATGTCATTTATTTCTTTGATGCAAGGCTGAATTTTCAGCAGCCATTACTCCATTCTTCAGTGTCACATGATCCTTTAGTTATCATTCTAGAGATTAACTTAGAATATTAAAATATGAAAATACAGAATAATTTATATATTTTTAAAAAAGCTATTAGGAACTAAACATAAATCTAAATAGAAAAAAAAGAGAAATCAAGGTAAATTTCACGTTAACAGAATATTTTTTATTATGCCCATATTTGTTGCTGTATTTCA
Source organism: Sinocyclocheilus grahami (assembly GCF_001515645.1). Lineage (NCBI taxonomy): Eukaryota > Metazoa > Chordata > Actinopteri > Cypriniformes > Cyprinidae > Sinocyclocheilus > Sinocyclocheilus grahami. The sequence continues at coordinate 979,531 of NW_015506151.1, forward strand.
TCAAACTATGCAATAAGTGTGAGAAAATTATTTAATTGTCTATTTAGGATAGAAATGAGGCTTTTTCTTAAATGTTTAAAATCTCATTTCTTTGTAGAGAGGATATAACCACAAACTAATTGACAAAGATACTCCTTTATTTGATATTTGTAAGGGAGTGTGTGGTTATATATCCTCTCTACACAGATTTGGTATCTTTTGATCTGTACCTCGGATGGTGTGCAAATGCTTGAATATTTTATTAAGAAACAAAAATCTCATTTCCACCCCAGATTTAATGACAGTTTGGTCACCCTTTATTTTAAGGTCCAGTTCTCACTATTAACTAACTATTAACTATGATTTTGCCTCAATAAACGCCTAATTACTGCTTATTAATGGTTAGTAATGTAATTGTTAAAGGGGTCATATGACGTTGCTAAAAAAATATTATTTTGTGTATTTGGTGTAATGAAACTTTAAACAATTTATACACTTTTTTTACATTTATAAACACTTTATACAACATTAGAAAGATCAGGCCCTTTCTTTCAGAACCTGCAACACTACTCCTTGTTCTATCCAGGCTGGACTATTGCAATGCTCTCTTGGCAGGTCTTCCAGCCACTTCTATCAAACCTCTACAATTAATCCAAAATGGTGCTGCAAGATTAATCTTTAATGAGCCGAAAAGAACGCATGTCACACCTCTGTTCATCAATTTGCACTGGCTACCAGTAGCTGCTCGCATAAAATTCAAGGCATTAATGTTTGCCAACAAAACCACCACTGGCTCTGCACCCATTTACCTAAATTCATTACTTCAGAGTTATGTGCCCTCTAGAAGCTTGAGTTCTGCAAGTGAACAGCGTATTATTGTGCCATCTCAAAGGGGCACAAAATCACTTTCACGGACTTTTACATGAACTGTTCCCTCCTGGTGGAATGACCTGCCCAAATCAATCCGAGCAGCTGAGTCCTTAGCCATCTTCAAGAAACGACTAAAAACACATCTGTTCCACCTT
>NW_015506151.1:981554-986599 GCF_001515645.1 Sinocyclocheilus grahami
TTGTAAATACAACTTAACCACTGATTTCTAGTCGTGTCCTCTTTTGGAAGACCAAACAAAGTAGTTTCGCTTTCACAACGAATCACACAGCGCCTTCACGACATGGCGGCGGTAACAATACTACAGCGAGAATCAAAGTTACACCTTCTTTCTTTGCGTGAACATTTGGGTGGTGTTATGCAAGTCTTCCCACACAGTGACGTAGACATGTGGGGGCGTGTTTAAACGAGGAGTTTTAGGTAGGCGTGATTGAGTCTTAACTTTTATAAAGAATATCTCTTTGGGTTTGAGACTTTAGTCTTTGCAACTTTAGGGATCTTATCTATTCATGAACAGCTTGTAACACTCCAAAGAGAAAGGAAAACTTGAAATCGCATCATATAACCTCTTTAAATTTAGGTATAGGATTAAGGATGCAGAATATGGTCCTGCAGAATATGTGCTTTATAATTACTAATAAACTGCCAATATGCTAGTAATATGCATGCGAATAAGCAACTAGTAAATAGAGAGAATTGGTCCCTATGTTACCGACATTTCTAGTAAACAAATACATAAACTAGTGAAGGTGTGTTTTAAGGGAGTTTTATTTCTACTCAACGTGGCCAAAAGTGCCCATAGAAACACCTTTTCATTTGTATAAAATTAAATATAAAATATATATAAAAATGTCGTTTAGTTTTTTTTTCTCCTCCTGCTCTCTCATGTCTTCCCGATCTCCTTTCTGTCCTTTCCCCCATATTAGATCTCCTTCTCTCTCGGTTCTCCTCAAACTGCTCTCTCCATCCTGGTTGTCCTACGTTAATACTGCTCTCCTTTCGCCTTATCTCTTATTTCTCAAATCGTCCTCATCCTCTTCCTTTTCTATCTGCCCATCTCATTTCCTCCTCTCCCCTATTCATAATGCAACTTTCATTTTTCTTATTTTTTCCTCTTTTCATTTTCCCGTTCATTTTTAGTGTGCCTATTTCCATCCATCCTTCTGGTCCTCACTGGCCCTCACAGTAATTCTTTGTTTTCATTCCTCATGGCCCCTCATTCCATATTCCATTAGTTCTCATTCTCTGTTCTTGTCTCAGGGTGGCATTCTTTCCTCTAATCACTTTCACACTCCATTGATCTGCTCTCTCTCTCTCTCTCTGCTGAAATCGCTCTGACCCTCATGTACCATGTGTCAGTGTGACCGTACAGGGTTGAACTTACCCGAAGACGAGTAAACCCTCCCCTTTCTCCATGACAACCTTTTATAAAGGTTAAATTAATGTTGAGTTTTTTTGTGTTTTGTGCCAAAACCCTGTGGCTCTGAGTCTCCTTGCATTAACATGTTAGTCATTTCATGAGATGCTTTGGAATTTGAGTAAGACTTTAGTTGAACCCGGTTTATATAATTTTTACTTGATGAGCCATAAACAGTGTTTTGTTAGTCTAATGAATGTATTAAGAGTGGTTCATTCTGATTATTACTTATTACGTATTACTGAAATATTTATTGAACTTTGGTCAAAATTCACTTGAGGCTGTGCACAGTGACTTAGTGATTTTTAGAGGTGAACTTTGCAGGAAAATGTAACTATTGCAATATATATAAATATATATAAATATATTTGAAAAACATAAAATAAATAAAATACATATTTATATACAGTATTGGGGTCAATAAGATATATAAAAAAAGAAATTAATACTTTTATTTGCCAAGGACATATTACATTGATCTGTAAAAACATGTATAATCTTACTATTTCAATATCTACTTTCAACTTTCTATTCATCAAAAAATCCTGAAAAAAAAATGCATTATCGTATTCCCAAACAATATTAAGTGGTACAGCTGTTTTCCACATGATAATAATAAGAAATGTTTTTTTTGTTCACCAAATCAGCATATAATGATTTCTGGATGATCATGTGACACTTAAGACTGGAGTAATGGTTTCTGAAAATTCAACTTTGCGTCACAGAAGTAAATTGCATTTTATAATATATTAAAATAGAAAACAGTTATTTTTATTTTATTTTATTTCATTTTTATTTATTATTTTTTAAAGTATACGCAGTAGTGGGGATGCTTCTTTCTAAATAAATAAATAATTAAATACATACATACATACCAACTCCAAACTTATAAAAATACATTCACACATATAACAACAACACATGAAGCCCATGTTTTATGCATCATACTGTATTTATATTGTTTATACTGTTATCTGTGAATACATTAAATGCTTAAAGTCCATTAAAATGTAGTAGATTACATATACTGTAAAACACTTCTTGTAAAGTGTTGCTGAGCATTGCTCTTATTGATTTGCATTTTGCTGAGATTTATGACTGCAAATATTTTTAGATCCAGCCTTGTTATTTCATAAATATCAAAAGTTGATTTTACGCTGCCACTGAACAAACACCCTCTCCAACTTTAAATGAGAAGTGGATCTGATGATTTTAGATGAGGCTGATGCAGTGCGCTCCCGACTTTATGAATGCATTTGCATCTTAATCAACTGTGATGCAAGGACATTTCTGTGTGGATTGTGTCCCTGTCCATCAATATGCTGCTACTCAGCCGGAGAGAAAGAAGAAAAATAAACTCTGCATCTGCTTGGAGGGAGAGGTAGATAGAGAGAGAAAGAGTGAGGGGAAAAATAGTGAGCAGGGACAACAAGAGATTTAATTAGATAATGACATGTTGCTGCGGTATCTCTGCTGTCAAAAAGCCTGTCTTTTGTTGGATGTGGGCAAATAGCAGCTGTGGATGTGGAGCTCTATTGTGTTTTCTCTCTCCTTCTCTCTCTCTCTCTCTCTCTCTCTCTCTCTCTCTCTCTCTCTCTCTCTCTCTGTGTCACAGATGCAGTAATTGTCCAGTTTGTTTAATCAGAGCTTGATTCTTTGGCTGGATCAACCACATCCCACCCAAATTATTAGATTTATAATTTCCTTGCAATTATAGTAATATTGTGACATTATTAAAATTTTAAAAAGCTGTTTTCTATTTTAATATATTTGAAAATGTTATGTATTCCTGTGATGGCAATACTCCAGTCTTCAGTGTTACATGATAATTCAGAAATTGTTCTGATGCTGATTTGGTGCTCATGTAACATTTCTTCTTATTGTCAATGTTAATAATCAGCAATCAGTTGAACTGCTTAATATTTTTGTGGAAATGATTAATTGATTCATGGGAAGTTCAAAAACATCATTTATTTAAAATATAAATATTTTGTAACGTTAAAAATGACTTATCTCTCACTGTTGATACGTTTAATGCATCCTTGCTGAATAAAAATATGATATATATATAATATGCAATTGAAAACATGCAAAAAAGTATTTCATCCTGACAGCTGTTATTATGTTTTTGAGTATTCGTAAATTTTGAGTCTTTGCTTAAAGTTACTGTTTCCCAATTATTTTTGAGAATACCAGAAATAAATGAAGAATACCACAAGAAAATGAATGAGGGCATAATGCACACATGTGAAGGTTGAAAATACATGTGAAGAAAAATGTTTTGCACAAGCAGTTTTGTTTATGTCTCAGGCTGAGATGAAAGATGATAACAATACAGATGGCAATTAAGCTGTATTGCATTGCAATAGCTTTGTTTGGTAACATATACCAACCAAAAAAATATACAGAATTGAGAAAATGTCAGAAGATTTCACTGGTGTTTTTGCATTGTTGCATGTTTAAGTGCACATTTGTGGTACTAACCAAATCAACCTCTCAAGTGTACGTTATTAAATGGAAGAAATCCTTCAAATCAAGCACAATAAGATCAGGAATTTGTATTAAGATGGAAAACAATTGGTTCAGATTGACTGTTTATTCCTTTTGGATGAATGTGTATTTTTCTTGAGAAATTGTAAATATTAGATCAATGCCTTTGCTTACTGTGATATACCTGTAAAGCAGCAGACATCATCATGCGTCCCACAGAGCAACATATCGGTAGTTTATGCCATGGGTAAACAACTTTGCAGTGATGTTGTGTCCAGTGAATCAGACTGATGAGTGAAAAAGCTATTCTTCATGCATTGATCCTGGTTAAACCACACATGCATTCAAAGAGAGCAATGAGATCAAATTAAGGGAATTGCATATTTTATTGCATTAATTTTAATAGGCTTGCTGTTTGATCTGTGGTTGCTGTGTGGAATTGTGTGTAACGGTTCCTTTGATGGCAATGCTGGGAACCATGACTGCCAACAAGTATGGAGATTTTGCATGTGCACAGCAAACATGTTTCTTTCTAGGGAGCTGATTTTTCTTTGTGTTATGGAAGGGTAATATATCAAAGTGTCCTGTGTTCTATGTGCCAGACAGGTGCTGATTGCAGTTGAAACACAAGTCCCTGCAAGGCATTAAAAACAGCATGAAAACTCCTTCTACATTATTCATGCAAGTATTTTAATGCTCTCTTCTGTTTTTCTCGTTTTCTTTCTCCCCACCTAATTTTCCTGTTCCTCTTTTTAGTCTCAATATTTTGCATTTTAGCAGGATATAAAGCTCTTGCTTCAAGAGTCTTTTTTTCCCCACAATCAATGCTATCCTGTTCAGTCACAGATGTTGCAGGCCTAAGAATGCATTTATAATAAATAAGCAATATCAGGGCTGAATAAAGATTGTTTTATGCTGCAACGGATGTGTAATTACCCTGCTGATATTTATTTAAACATATAAAAATATGTACCAATCTGTGTAAACATTTCAATGTTTAAAATAATAATATTTTAGTTATATAATATTTATGTATATATTATAAATTTGTTATGTATACATTTATGGATTTAGACTTTCCATTCATTATCGCAAATTATAAATAATAAATAAATAGAAATAAAATAGAAATAGAAATAGAAATATAAAAATCCAAAATAGAACTGTGTGCATAAAATATAACATTTTAAAGCAAATATAATATAAGTATAATACAAATAGATATAATAAATGTTATTATTATTATTGTTAATATTATTATTATTATTTTGCTGTTGACTCACACACACACACACACACACACACACACACACACACAC
>NW_015506152.1:0-2576 GCF_001515645.1 Sinocyclocheilus grahami
TAACACTACAAAACTTCAGAATAGTGCATGAGTATATACTTTGGGACCTTATTTTTTTTAAAGTACTAGGTTGTATACAACACATTCTGTGCAGTATTCAGTAATCTAGAAACCCACTGTAACCCAACTGTTTCTAAAATAGTAAGCAATAAACAGCATACTGCGCAATACTCAGTACGTAGCGAGACAGCACGACATTCAGGACGCAGTCGCTGTACCGCGAGCCCTCCAGTGGCTGCGTGAGAAACCCCGTGCAACCGGAAGCGGAAAAAAACTCCCGCGGCATGAGTTTCGCCGCCATTTTGCATCAGAGCTGTTGAAAAGAGTGAGATAGCAGACACACGGCGGGGTTTGGCCACTTTATCCTCTCTCAGTACATTTCCCTCTGGATTTATATACCCAACATAATCCAAGCTATTAACTGACAGGTATGAGAACGCTCTCTTGAGGTTTCCGCGGTGTTCGCGGTGAGGCGATGCTTCTGTGGCTTTCGTTAGCGAGACCGGCTTCTGTGGCGGCGCAGCTCACCTCAGATCACATTCTCAAACATTTAGGCGTAATTCACGGAGTATTGTTGGCTTTCTGTGCGCGTACACTGTTGGAGTAGTGCGGTGAAGTCATGGCTGTGGTTTGCTGGCGGATCAAACACACACACGTTATCAAACAAACCTAACACGACCACGACTAAAGCTTGCGGCGGAAGTGTTCGTGTGTTGTGTTTAAAGTGGATAAGGTGTCAGGTGCTGCTGAAAGGCTCCGCTGAGGTGCAGAGAGCAGGCTTTATCAGCGCGCGGAGTGTCCACGTAGCTCGTGTGTTGTGGCCTAGCGAGTGTGCTCTAGTCATTCAGCAACAAAGAGACACAGCCCGACGAGAAGGCGGCGTTTTATCCACTCTGGCTGCCGTTTGAAGCGGAATGTAAACGTTTGTCGACGAATAAGCGCGTTAAATCTGTCGTACATCAACCGCTTCGATCACATTATTGAATGAAGTGATTAACTGTCGAGTCGGGGGTTGCTAGATCGCACTGGTTTTGAGACAGAAATGGCCGTTTGGGCTGTAGACGGGCAGAATCCGTTAGCGCTCGCGCAGCGGGAGCCGCTCTTCCGGCGGAACACGTGGAAGTCCGAGTGATGAAATGCGCTAACGTGTAGCACGATGCTATTGTCTTCATACATTGAGAATAATAGGCTGCAATAGTGTAAATACGGTGTTAAAGCCATATTTGTTCATATGACCATGCGTTTCGATCAGAGTGCTGATGAACTGGCTGAGCAGTGATTTCTGTATGATTGAGTTGTAGCAATTCAGAGTATATTGTTAATGTGAATAAATGCTACACCAATTAATAACAAGTACTTTATTTGACTCTAGCACTCTCTATTCTAAATCTATTTGGTTTATATTTAAAGGCTCTAGCACTAGCTTTCGCTGTTGTTTTTCTATTTTATCTACTTGTTTGTATGCAGTCATTGGTTTTTGAATAAGTCTGTCTTCTATATGAAGAAATTTATATAATTTTTACTAGTGGGTGCAGGACGCTATAGTTCATTTATGGGAGTGAGGATAGCAAAATAAAGTAAACTGTGAGATATTATACCCACAAATTCTTCATACAGTGGACTACCAGTAAAACTGATTAAAAGTGTGGGGGAAAAATATTCAGACACTTTGACCTGAGCATGTTTTGCTGAAGTGTTTTTATTTAATTGCTAATGCGACCTTTTTACACCACAGACTGAACTAATTAAGCATCGCTTGGTAATTGGTTAACATAATCGTCTAATTCTTTACAGAGCTTTCTATCAAAGTTATCTGACGTTCTGACACGGTTTAGTTCTTGTCATATTTTATCACCATTTTTTAAACCATAGCGAATAAACTGATAATGTGAGAAATGCTGAAGGTGTCTGAATGCATTTATATGTGAACCTAGCTATGTGTACTGCATAGGGCTGCACGATAAATCGAAATGAGATGGCGATTCGAAAGAAGCTGTGATTGTCGTGCGTATCTTTCAGTGAAGCACGGTTCTGTGATCAACAGTAAATCTCCATCTGAAGGCCAGAGAAACTCCAAATACGCCTCGCAGAAGAAACCCAGTAAATGGCTATCGCTGCGGCTGAATAAACAGAAGATTCAACTGCTTTCATTGATTCAACATAACTAATAAACACACGACTACGGCAATATACGGTTTATCGGAGTTCTTATTATTATAATTTTCATTCAAATAAAGTATATTTATAATGCAATGCCTTTATCACTGCTTAAATACTATGAAATATGTAGCGTGCCTTATTCTGTGTAAGAAGCCACATCTCACAGAAGGATTTATTTCAAACACTCGACTGACGTTATGAGTTTGGAGTAAAAACATGTTATTAAATGTGGTATTTTCACATGCTTTCAGAATTACACAAAGCCGTAGTTCACTGAGAAGCTACGCAAACAGCTGTCATTATCGCAAATGATTTCTTCGATTTCAGAATCGCACAATAAAGTCGAAAATGTTTTTTTTTTTTTGCGCGTAACTGTCAGTGAACTACGGCTCTGTGTAGTAAATGCTGCTCCATCT
>NW_015506152.1:2586-4822 GCF_001515645.1 Sinocyclocheilus grahami
ACTATCAAAATGCGCATGACAATCGCATTCGATTAATCGTGCAGCACTAGTACTGCATTGGGCTAATCGAGACTTGTCATAGCACTTGCTTATTATTGCTCTTTTGTCGGTGTGGATGGCTTCTATTGTCATCAATTGTAAGTCGCTTTGGATAAAAGCATCTGCTAAATGTAAATGTACTTTTTTTTGGCCGTGTTGAGAAAAAAACAAAACAGGCAATGCCTCAATATGACAAAAAGCAGCGGATATATTGGCGGCACTAGTTCATTACCATGGTATTATATGGGACCATCTCTGTAACAAGGTACTTTCGCAGTACTTTTTTCAGTAATGACATTTTACTGTTATTGGGAGTCAAAGTAGAGTAATTCAGTACATGGGCTTGATTCAGTCTGTGCATGGTTTTCTGTTGGCTTGTTTTCAGCAGAAAGAATGCAATGAAATGAATTGATATTTTAATTGGTTACAGTTGATAAGTGAAGAGTCATTTCTGTGGCACCAGCATCACCAGACAAAATTGCAGAAATGGCTGTTATCAAGCATCATCTGCCATTGGTCAGATAAACGGATTGTCCCGCCCCCAAAGCTATGATTGGCTCATTGTCAGGCTGGCTGTGATATTCAAACAAACCATAATATTTTGAAAGTACCACTATGAATATCTCATAGTTGTCTGTGAATAGTGAGATATGAGGACGTAATACAGAGTAATGTTCACTTGAATCCACATTTTTGCCATCACTTATTGACATAAATCTTGCTGTGATGTGAATGAGTTAATGTGCAAAAATCCCATGTAATCTCCAATGTGATCAAAAACTAGAGATTGACTGATATTTATTTTTTTAGGACTGATACAGATTTTAATAGTGTGTGATTGATATGCATCAACAATTTAATTATTTCTGTGTTATGATTTGCATAATGATCAATAGGCTGCAATTTTAAAAATGTGCTTTAAGAATTTAGAGAGTAATAAACAATATATTGTCATGTTTATGTAATGTTTAATCATGCAAGGTTCGGTTGTTTTGGAGTCCTAATGGTTGCAAATTATTTTGTTTCAGGATGTGTTGAATTGAATCCTCCTCATTTGATTCTTAAGACTGGCTGTTATTTAAAAATCCAAACAGTTCTTTGGGGCAAAATGATTGTTTGACAGATTATCTGTATTCTAATAAATACAGCATGCATATTGCATTATAATAATGGAGTAAACGAATACTGTTTATAATCATTAAACACCGCTTACAGTGAGTAAAATCAAGTTTGTCCTGCAGTGTTTCTGCATGTCTTTACTTCCGTGGTGAAGACAGCCGGCAGGCTCCAGATCGCTCAACTTTGACCCAGTTTTGGATTAATTTGGCCCCTTACATCTGCACAGGTCCCGGAGACATGGCCACGGAGCATATCAATGGAAATGGTTCGGATGAACCAGTGGAGTCTTCAGCGGCAGTTACCCATTCAGAGCACTTCCAGACACTACTAGACGCCGGCTTACCTAGAAAAGTTGCAGTCAAACTAGATGAGATTTACATAGCAGGTGAGACGTTACGCATCTTCGTACGATTGCATGTTGCAATAAAGCTTCCAAAATGGGGGGGATTTGCAGTAATGCTTGAAACCTTTCAGTCAAGAATGTTTTTCCACTATAAGAACCTTTTATGGAATTGGAAGGTTCTATATGGATGTTAAATGTGCTCTGGAACCATCGATGCCAATACAGAACCTTTAGTTTTGTATTGTGCAATTTGTTTGTGGCACGTTTCACAACTTTGAATATTTCACAATTATGCATTTGCTGGGTGTTGACTTCAAGTATATGTGCATTCAAGTATATATTTTTCTCCTCCGGATCGAACCCATGACCTTGGCATTGCTAGCAGCACCATATTCTGTTTGAGCTACAGCAAACCTTTTTTGTGTTCAATTGATTATTTTATTTTACTTTACTACTGGCACTAATTCTGTGCCCAATATAGATGTATATACACTAAGTATAGTTTTTGGATGTATGTTAAGGCTTTTTTGAGGTCTGAATGGATGAATACACATCTGTATTTTGGGCTGTCTAACTGTTAAAGGGATAGTTCACCCCAAAATTAAAATTCTGTCAGTTACTCGCCCTCATTTCATTCCAAACCTGTATGAATGTATTTAGTTTGCTGAACACGAAATATGATGTTTTGAAGAATGTGGGTAACCGAACAGTTTCTGGTCTTTATTGACTTCCATA
>NW_015506152.1:6131-6604 GCF_001515645.1 Sinocyclocheilus grahami
TTGGCCAATTCCTTTTTTTTTTTTTTTTTTTGTAAGTGTGACCTGCCGATTCCCTATAATTGACAGTATATACAAACAAAAATCTATACTTTTTTTTTTAATGCAAAAAAACATGTACACTGCAAGATTTCGATTGCATAAGGAGTTTTATAAGATTAATGTTTTAAATATTTTTGAAACATACAAATAAGAAATGTTGGGGAAAATGCAGTGATGGTTTTGAATATGAAAGCAAACCAGTAGGTGGCAGCAAATGCCGTATGAATGAGTGAGTCATTTAGTCAACAGATTCATTCAAACGGCTGATTCATTCAGAAACGAGGGAAGTGACTATCTTATATGAATTGGCCACTGAATCATTGACTCACTTGATTCGTTCAAAAGCGTGGATTTATTCAGTAACGAAACACCGTTGTGTTGCACGGAGTCACAAAACAGTTCTGCTGTGGCTTTGATTGGAACTATTTTCATCA
>NW_015506152.1:6614-7250 GCF_001515645.1 Sinocyclocheilus grahami
TGATTAGATGATTAACGCTTATAAAGCGCTGTGTCTGTGAGATGCAGTCAATGGCTCTGCTCTACTGTGTCAAATTACACCTGACATCAATTGGGGAAAGCACTGTAGTAGTTCAGATCACGTCTTTCATCGGGATTTTAAAATAGTGTCTGATAACATCCAGTGAAGGTGGATGTATTAACAGTTTGAAGTGTGTTAAGGATGTGTTTTTGTGCAGGACTCGTGTCTCACAGCGATCTTGATGATCGAGCGATTGAAGCTCTGAAAGAGTTCAATGAAGAGGGTGCGCTGCAAGTTCTCCTGCAGTTTAAAGACAGCGACCTGTCGCATGTTCAGGTATGTTTGAGAAGACCAAACTAATGCAGTCGTGCACCGAATGTACTGAGAGTGCTTGCATTTCACAGTTTATTTTTGGTAATGCTGGACCGATGCTGCGTAACATAGCCACACTTTCTTTGGTTATAAGACATGTTTACTTATCTTTAGTACTCATTATTGTTTATTTTGTCATGATGTCTCTTTAATTGAGATCTGTAAATCATATTTAAAATAGCTTGGAGCATGGATTAAAATTAGAGATGCACCGATAGCAATTTTCTTGGCCAATTCCATTTTTTTTTTTTTTTTTTTTAAGGG
>NW_015506152.1:7260-54457 GCF_001515645.1 Sinocyclocheilus grahami
TAACTTTTTATATCGAAAAACTATTGTATAAAATCACATTGCAATCGTGTTTAAACATTTTGTTCATGCAATATTGCATACCTAAATCATATAATATAAATGTCTTTTTTGTTTTTACTACCGCATCTATAACTTTCTGTGTGCTGTTGCGCTTATCTTTGTGTCATAGCATATTTAATATCAAATGGCTAATAAGAAATATCAATAGTGCAATATCGCATGAGTGCCGTTTTTGTCCTGAATAGCATGAGTGTAAATAGTTATATTTTAGATATTTTTGTTCCGTTTTGCCAAGCCAAATATTACCTAGTAATGCAGAAGTGCTGTGTGTCTCAAAGCAGCGCACAGTTTCTCAATTAATCCGCGCTTTGAACGAAATGGTGAACCAATGTTTCAATGGACCATTCATAAAGAGGATCTTTTACATCATTCCTGAATGAATCAGCCGTTTGAATGAATGAACGAGTCAATGATTTATTCATGAAGACATTTACTACCATCTACTGGTAGTTTTAGTTTCTTATTTTAGAGGATCACTTCATTAAAATAATTTCATATTTCCATAACATTTTAAAAAAAAAAAGTCTTTCTAAAGCTCCTTTTTGTAATGTCCATTTGATGCTTTTCCCATTTAACACAAAAAATGGTTTTAAATGATCTTTTAGAGGCGATTTCTAATCTGATGTGCGATTGATTTGCAATTAATTAGATCAGTTAATTGTCACATCGTGTGATTAACTAGATATAAACATTTTTAAATGTAATTTTAGTGAAATTTAAAAATTCTCAAAAAAAACCAAACAAACTATAATTGAAGTTTTTCCGGTAACACTTTATTTTAGTGTCTCTTAACTAGTTGCTTATTAGCATGCATATTACTAGAATATTAGCCATTTATTAGTAGTAATTAAGCACATGTTAATGCCTTATGCTACATCCCTAATCTTACCCAATACCTAAACTTAACAACTGCCTTACTAACTATTAATAAGCAGCAAATTAGGAATTTATTGAGGGAAAAGTCATAGTTAATAGTGCATAAGTGTTCCTTATTCTAAAGTGTCACCGTTTTTCCATTAATATTCGGGCAAAGAAATGTAATAATCCTATGTGAAATGGCAATCTTCAATGCATAAATGAAATATAAATGAATTCTTATTAATTTACACCTGCTCACCCATTGCTAATGTTTCGCTCTTGAACAGAATAAAAGTGCCTTCCTCTGTGGAGTGATGAAGACGTACAGGCAGAGGGAGAAACAGGGGACCAAAGTGTTGGACTCCACTAAAGGACCAGATGAGGCCAAAATCAAAGTAAGTCTATGCAGCCAGTAAGTCAGGTTTTTTAGATCCTAAAGTTGAATGATATAGCCGCCTGTCTATCTATTGTTCATTCTGTATAGCTGTTTGTGTTGCTTCTTTCTTTTCTATTGATCCAGTACCTGTCTGACTGTCAAGTGTTTTTATTTTCTGCTTCACAGGCTTTGCTCGAGAAAACTGGCTATACACTTGATGTGACGACAGGCCAGCGCAAGTATGGCGGTCCTCCTCCAGGGTCGACCCATGCTGGAGTTCAGCCCACCGTCGGCACAGAGGTCAGTGCTGTAGTCGTTTGTGTGACTGACGGATGTCTGTTTTATTCTGCACTAGTGTTCGATTCTGTTTTGAAGCTGTCAAAATGCGTTGTGTCATGTTCATTAAAACACTCAACTGGAGCTTGCATAAAAACCCAAATTAGACTTCTAAGCAATGAAAGTATCGCACTTGGCTTCACCTTAAAGCATACGGCATCATATCAGTTTCACATTGACAGTGCCGTCACCTGCATTTGCATAGTGAGATTTAGGTGATTGACAATACATGTCATTATTGCACACTGCATGGAAGGGGGAATCAATTTGCGTAGTGTTTTAACTTATCAATTAATTGCTGGGGTAGAAGTAGTTGACTCGTGCACTATCCCTAAAATGTACACTCTACAAATGCATACATTTTGTGTAAACACAGTGTTTAGTTCCCGAGTGAATCAACATGTTTGAACAAATCATTAATCCATTCATAAAGACGAATCAGTTTTGAACAAATCAGTTGATTGACTCCGTGCCTCTTGAATTGCCAGCACTTATTGGCAGTTTTGAGTTCTTATTCAAAGTATTTAAAAAAATGTATTTCATTTTTCTTCTCATACAATTATGAAATTGTAATTAGTATAAATGCATCTAAATGCTGCTTTAGATGCAGCTTCTGTGCTACTTGTTCAGTGCAAAAATGGATTTTGTTGATACTGATTTAATTTGATTTGTAATAGCCTATAATGTCTTGTGTTTAATCAATCAATTAGAATAATAAGAATTTCACACAAAACATGATGCATATATCTAATAAGGTAAAATATGTCTTTCAAAAGGCAAAAACGCCCCTGAAAATCAGTACAAGGGGGCAAATTTTGGTTGGTAACTTATTTTACAGTGTTTTTGTTACACGTTACATGTGCTTACTATAGTAATGGCAGCAAATTCTGCATAATTACAATCAACTAACCCTAGCCATATCCCTCTATAGTATTGCTTTTATTAATATTACTCGGTATTTAATTGTGTAATTACACTTTAACAAGGATACCTGAAAATATAGTGTAGCCAAAAAGACAACAAACCCAGAGAGTAGTAACATGTCATTTCTTTTTTTTTGTCAATATTGCACACCCCTAATTGCTAGGAAATTGCTTTTTTTTTTTTTATAAATCGAGGAATCACGATTTTGAATCGAAATATTACCAAATGTTAGAATTAGACACTTTGACTATGTCAGCAGTAAAGAGAAAAGAATGATCCGACTGCATGTCGGTGCACGTGATGAACGAGATGAAAATCGTAAAAATCGAGAATCAGTCAAACGTTCTGGAAAAAAAAAAACATACGGCATCATATCAATGTTATGTTCACAGTGCCGTCATTTGCATAGTGAGTTTTAGGTGATTGACAATGTATTTCATTATTAAATACTGCAGGAAAGGGGAATTAATTTGCATAGTGTTTTAACTAGTCAATTAATTGCTGAAGCAGTAGTCGACTCGTGCACAGTCCCTAAAATGTATACTCTACAAATGTATGCATTTTGTGTAAACAGTGTTTAGTTCCTTAATGAATGAGCATTTTTACACAAATCAATGATCCTTTCATAAAGATGAATCCGTTTTGAACAAATTGGTTGATTGAATGATTCAATGACTCTTAAATTGTCAATTCGAGTTCATATTTGAAAAATCTGGTTTCATTTTTCTATTTTAAAAAACAAATCTCATAGAATTCTGAAATTGTAATTTTAGTATAAATGCATCTAAATGCTGCTTTAGTTGCAGCTTCTGTGCTGCTTGTGCAGTGCAAAAATGGATTTAGTTTATTCTGATTTAATTTGATTGTAATCGCCTATAATGTTTTATTTATATATAGAATTTCACACAAAAGATGATGCATACATTTAATAAGGTTAAAAATTGCCCTTCAAAAGGCAAAAAACGCCACTGGAAAAAAATACAAGGTGGCAAATTTTGCTCTTAAAAAACACTTTAGACATTCAACTAACTACAAGTAACTTTGCAACTATACGTCTACTAACTCAGAGTAGACTGTTAGGGTAGGTTTAGGGTTAGTCGAATAAGTTGACATACTTGCAAAGTTTCTGATAGTCAGTTTGTTGTATGTTGTGGACGCATCAAAATAAAGTGTTAGCAGATATTAAGCAGACAGTCTACTAATACTCTAATGACTGCTAGTTGACACGTAGTTGCAAAGTTACTTACTGTTAGTAGAATGCCTAAAGTGGACTGTCAAAATAAAGTGTTAGCAAAAACAAATCGGTAACACTTTTATTTTACAGTGTCCTTATCGCATGTTACATGTACTTATGCATAATTACAAGCAACTAACTCTAAAACAAATCCTACCCATAACTCAAGTAAGTACATGTTGTTGTTATTAATATTACATGCTTAATTGTGTAATTACTCTGTAACAAGGACAACTTAATGTAGTGAAACCAAAAAGACAACATTCCCAGAAAGTAGTGAGATTTCTTTTTTTTTTTGTTAATATCACAGACCCTTAATTGCTAGGAAATAGTCGGTTTAATGTTTATTTTAAGATTTTTATGGACATCACTCTGTATGTTGTGGCTGATCTTGTTTCCTCAAATGCTCTCAGATTTTTGTGGGAAAGATCCCGAGAGATCTCTTTGAAGATGAGCTCATCCCTCTGTTCGAGAAAGCCGGACCCATATGGGATCTGCGTCTGATGATGGATCCGCTCAGCGGGCTGAACCGAGGATACGCCTTCATCACCTTCTGCACTAAAGAGGCTGCTCTGCAAGCCGTCAAGCTCGTAAGTGATTGTCTGCTTGTTTCTATCCACCTGTGGCCTTTTGGATTCTGATTGTAGTCTTTCCTGCAGTGTAACAACAATGAAATTCGCCCTGGGAAGCACCTTGGTGTGTGCATCTCTGTTGCCAACAATCGTCTGTTTGTGGGCTCCATCCCCAAGAGCAAAACTAAGGAGCAGATTGTGGAGGAGTTTGCCAAAGTTACTGGTAAGTGTTGGTGTTATTAACTGTTGAGATGCTCGTAAATGTGACCCTGGACCACAAAACCAGTCATAAGGGTCAGTTTTTCAAAATTGAGCTTTATACATCATCTGAAAGCTGAATAAATAAGCTTTCCATTGATGTGTGGTTTGTTAGGATAGGACAATATTTGGCCGAAATGCAACTATAACTGAAAATCTGGAATCTGAGGGTGCAAAAAAATCTAAATACTGAGAAAATCATCTTTAAAGTTGTCCAAATGAAGTTCTTAGCAATGCATATTACTAATCAAACATTAAGTTGAGATATTTACAGTAGGACATTTACAAAATATCTTCATGGAACATGATCTTTACTTAATATTCTAATGATTTTTGGCAGAAAAGAAAAATTCGATAATTTTGACCCATACAGTGTATTGTTGGCTATTGCTACAAATATACCCCAGCGACTTAACACTGCTTTTGTGCTGCAGGGTCACACACATGTGTGCATTAGCGATAGACTGACACACTGCTTTTACAGATCATCATGAAAATCAACACCAGTGGTTTGCAATTGTTTTTTGCAAACTATTTGCGCTGGAAGGTTCTAGCAACAGTGTCAAGCAAAGAAACTTCTCAGCTTTCATCTTAAATCACAATAATGTTTTTCTGAAATAAGAAAGAAGGGGTCTGTTACTTTCTAGGCTAGAGGACGCTCATGTTTGTTACAGTAAGGATAAAAACATGAGCTCTCTGATGAGGATCTGTTGTTTAGATCGTAAGTTCATCATAATTTTGTGTTAATATCAATAATGTTAACGTGAAAAATTGAGTTTCTGTTAGCGCAAAGACAAAGCACACTTTTTTTATATTGTGCATATGTACATGCACAGGACCAACCTGTTTTTGTTTTCTCTATTTTAACAAAATATTCGTTTAAAACGTTGTGCAAAGGAAAGTACCCCATAAAAATACCAGATTTTAGTTTTTTTCCCTTTGTACATTATTTGTATTTAGTTCATATGACAATAAAGTAAAAATAAAATTGTGTCAGTAGTGTTGAAGCATTACATTTGTCATTCAGTAATTTCAAAACGTTAAACTATTACTCGTAATTTTCTGAAAAACTTCTGCACCAACGTTTCGTCTAATACTGAATCTTGTTACTGAAACCATTCCGAAGAACTGCATGTCTGCAATGAATTTGTCAGGGTTCTCTTTTCTTTTCTTTTCTTTTTTTTTTTTTGATTAACTGAAGAGTCAAGTGTTTGTGATGTATTTGTGTCAAAACAAACGTCAGTCTTCCTGAAATGGTTTTCTATCCTCAATCTCAACAGAGGGCTTGAACGACGTCATCTTATACCATCAGCCTGATGACAAGAAGAAGAATCGTGGCTTCTGCTTCCTAGAGTACGATGATCATAAAACGGCAGCCCAGGCGCGGCGTAGATTAATGAGCGGCAAAGTGAAGGTGTGGGGGAATGTGGTGACGGTAGAATGGGCTGATCCCATAGAAGACCCTGACCCTGAAGTCATGGCTAAGGTACGTTGTTTTCCACTAACAGCTCTAGTGCAACAATAGATTAGGTGTGGGTGCCGATAAGCCCAAAATTTTATATCAATGAATGTTATTCCATGATAGCATGTATCTCAGTATACTTTGTATATTTTTTGGAAATATGTCTGATGCCAAAAAAAACATGATTCTGAACTTAGCATGTCAGTTTTCACTGATCCCATCTCTGTCTGTGGGTTTGTTCACTTGGGTGGTTGCATAATGTAACACGTACAGTACATTCCTTAATTCTGAGAAATAAAAAACCTAATATATAAAATATATGATACAGTATTAGTCAAGCAGTTTAAGGTTGATTATCTGTGTTGATGTTAGAATGAGAATGACAATCTTTACACTGAACAGAATGAGTTTAAATTTGAAGGTAGTTTGTGCTTATTTGTTATGCAAAAGTTAAAGGTGGAAACATTTAAAAGTCTTTTTCTTTATGCAAAATCGATTCCTGTGTGTTAAATGAGATTTGATGCCAGAGCCTTGAATTATACATGGTCAAGTTTATACTGATGAGATTATTTTGCGTGTATTGTTTAGGTCAAAGTCCTCTTTGTAAGAAACCTGGCGAGCACAGTAACGGAAGAGCTTCTGGAGAAGACGTTCTGTCAGTTTGGCAAACTGGAAAGGGTTAAAAAGCTTAAAGACTACGCCTTCATCCACTTTGAAGAGCGAGATAGCGCTGTTAAGGTAATTATCTCTTCCTCTGCATCATTTGAGAGGTTGCTGGTAATTAATGCACAGATTTTAACCAGTGTGTTTCTGCAGGCTTTAGCTGAAATGCACGGGAAGGATTTGGAAGGGGAACAAATTGAAATTGTCTTTGCAAAGCCGCCTGATCAGAAAAGGAAAGAGCGAAAAGCCCAGAGACAAGCTGCTAAAACTCAAATGTAAGGCGATTTATGAGCTTTGTCACGTAACTAACTCCCCACGAACACACACAGAAATATATAGCACAACAATGCTCTCAAGGTCTAAACATGACTTTAAAATACAGAGCAAAAGTCCATAGTAACTAATGCAATATTACTTATATTTTCATCTTATGTTAGTATCTGCTATATACCAGGGGTCTGCAACCTATGGCATAACATATGAGGGATAATCACTGGCACGCGGGGGGGGGGGGTTATTGGCTTAGTGGTTAACCAAAAATATAAAAAATAGCACTTCATGCCCAAAAGGTTGCCGAACCCTGTGTTATACCGTTATATAAAGATCTCATTGATTTACATTACAAGCATCAGAAGTTCATCATGTAAATATCAGCATCTGCACCAAATTGCAAATTGCTTAGTTTGCGTCTCTGAATAAAATTGAGCTGTTTTTCCTCCATATGGTTTTGTGGTCTAGGGTCGCATATAGTGTGTAAGTGTTGTAGGTCTTTTTATTTGCTGTTGTCTCGCCTTTACATGCCCTCTTTTCCAGTTTTACACGCCCATTTCTAGAGTCTTTTTCAGATTTGAGGTGTGACCACACTCAGACTCTTGAATGGTTGTGTATGGATTGTAAACATGTGCATGTGTTTCAGGTATGATGAGTATTATTACTACGGGCCGCCGCATTTGCAGCCCCCGACGAGAGCAAGAGGGCGAGGCGCGAGAGGTTATTCGTATCCACACGACTATTACAGCTACGAAGATTATTACGATTACTACGGCTATGACTATCACAACTACAGAGGCGGTTACGACGACCCCTACTACGGCTACGATGACTTTCAAGCTCACGTCAGAGGAAGAGGCAGCAGAGGAGCCCGGGGCCCCACACTGTCCAGGGGCCGCGGCTCCACCGCTCCCAGAGGACGGGCCGGATACTCTCAGCGCGGGGGTCCGGGGCCCAGCCGAGGCGGCCGAGGGTCCAGAGCAGGCCTCCAGCAGAGATGTCGAGTGGTACGTGATGTGTGGGTGGAGCAATCCTGGAGTGTTGGCAGGAGGTTTTGAAGCGCTCTAGGCTAGATGTGCACTCATTTTAAGTCAAATTTGACAAAGGACGTAGTGATCAAAATACGTGTTTTGGCGTTTGTTTTTTCCTTCCCCTCCTTTTCATATTGCTTACACATGCAAGGCACCTTGTGGACGAAACGGACCAAAGGTTTGCACTTTCTGCTCTTTCATTCCTGGAAATACACGGCACTTATGTACACTGATTTATTTTTGACTTCTGCATATGCAAAGTGTCTTCATCGAGAAGTACTCAACTGTAGCACAAGCTGTGCGATTTAGCTTAAACATCTGTATTTTTCAGGTTTTTATATTTGAGTATTTGCTGGTGGTGCACCGAAATTAATTTTCAGCATTGGCTAAAACCGTTTTAGAGAGCGGAAATCATTGACCGAAATGGTGGCGTTTAATAAGCGCTTCTCCGTTTTGACTGCATCAGTGTCTGTTTCATGCACAAAACATGGATAGACTACAACAGGTAAACATGACTGTTTTAAATAGCGTTGAAAATGAAGATTTGTAATTTATCAACCTTAATTTTGATGAACTGACATCTTTAAGTCTATGCTGTTTTTAGCACAATATTTCCAGCCCCTGTTTAAATGTTTCAACAACAAAATAGAGTAAAAACTGTTATATTGTTAAACGGTATTTAGTACAATTTAAATGTTTATATACAAGTCAGTTTGAGTGTTGGTTGTTAAATGATTAGTGGTTGATATTTAACTTTGTTTTTGGTTTTCAGATTTTCAAAATCTTACTTTATCAACTTTAAATCAACTTTAATTTCAGTTTGGTCAAGCAAACAACAACAAAAAAACATTTTGGTGCAGGACTAGAATTTGCTCTGAAATTGCTTAGACGTGGCTTTCCCTAATCAAAACCATTTTAGCAGATTAGAATCTTCAAATGCAAAACTGAGTAAAAATAGTATTTTCTTGTAAAACGGCCACCAATAATCTGTTTTATTTCAGTAAAAATTTAAGTGTCCAAATATTTTATTGTTTGATTTTTTTTTTCTTTAGCTTTTGAGGTATTATGCATTTAAATCCTACTAATTTACAGTAGTTCAAATGAATCACGGAAATAAAGTTATGACCTCTAATGCTTTTTTTTGCTAGTAAAGTTCAAAATAGAGGTTTTTAAAACACCTGTATTAACACTCATCATAATCATAAAGCTAGTCTAAAGATTGACTCATTATAGGAAACTTCATGGGCAAAATCAATTGTTTTGTAAATATTCTGTCTCCCAGCCTTCGCCGTAATGCATCTCAAAACCTGTCTGTTTTAAATATAGCCTAATGATTTAAAGGTGAAGGTAACGGGTGCACTTCAGCAAAATCAGTCCTGCGACTGGACATGCTCATGCTTTAGCACACGCATTAATGTCACCAACTGTTTCTTTGAAAACGTTCTCATGTTGTGATGACTCGGATAACTGGATTTTCATCATCTCCTGCGCTTTTGTTGTGAAGGTCTTGCATGAACCTGATACTGTACCGCCGCTTGTATTTGTGTGAATAAAGCATGCGTGTTTTTTGTTTTACCAGGGAAAGGGGGTCGAGGCTGGTCCTGACCAGGTAGTATGAAGACTGACTTGTTGTATGGGGTTACACCGGATGCTACCAGTGTTCATAAGGTTAAAGCAATCTCAAATGTCCAATGATATTCCAGCCTGTATTGAAGCAAATCTCCTACACTGCCATCCCCGACAAACCATAAGATTTCTCAAATCGAAACCCCGGACACACAGTTTTTCCCCATTCGGAGCCCGTCTAAATAAGCCTACTCACTACTACTACTACCCCCCCGGTTATATAGTCTAAACTCGCCACATTCTGGAACTGAAGTTCAGACTCTCAAGGATCCCCATACGTCAGATGTGTTTTGCACTTTTGTTCTTTTTCTTTCTTTTTTTTTACTCCTGCGTTTGAAGTGGCTCAGAGGAGCTTGATGCTGATGTATATTTTTGTGCTAACTACAATGTTGCGTTTCATGTGGTGTGGTGTGGGATTTTGTGTCGAGTGAAACTTGCCCACAAGTCTGTGTGAAACGAGTCTTGTACAAGTTTGTACAAACAGGGCTATTCTACGCTGATACAAAAAAAAAAATGGGTGAAAATTTTGTCTTTAGGGCAAACCAAGGCATGAAAAGTTAAGTGTAGAAATCAACAGCAAATTTCACCAAATAACAATTTCGTTAAGTACCTACATGAGACTGTAAAAAATGAGTGAGAACTGGCCACAATGTAGCTGCGACAAACGATTGTTTTGATAATTGATTAATCGCCCATTATTTCACAGATCAGTAGTTTTTGTTCTATTATCCCGCTTTTACAATTAGTTAATATTAAGTCACACATATTCTAACTAAGAAATAAAACGAGGTAACCACTTCAGCATTTGAAGATGTCAATTATATTACTATTGCACAATACAAATAAATTTGGCACACAAAATGAGATGACTAAGACATTCTCATTCACCATTTAACTGAATGAAGAAGTAGCTGACTGATGCATCAGTGTGCCTGATCTCCTGTAGACATATGGGTACGGAACCAAATAAAGGTAAGCGATGAGACATTTTATTTTTGGATAAATTCTTTTATTCACAACGTTCGAGCTAGATTAAAAGTGGGGTATGTATTTTTTATGTATGTATTGTACCAAAACAATCTTGTAGCCAATCAGCAGTAAGGGGCGTGTCTACTCATGATGGCATAAAAGAAGGCTTAAGGCAAGAAGTAGGGCCCGTGTAAATATCGGATCAGCTTTCCAGCGCTGGAGAGAACTCGAGGAGCGGAAGGCCTGCGATCGGACACCGAGGTTGCTTTGTTTCTTCTCAATCGGTGAGTAACACTTTAACAGCTAAAGTCTGTCTACACTGGACGCGACAAAGCGACCGTTGAAAATCATTTGAAATTTGTGTGAATACGTCATGAATAGAACGCAGCAGCAGTTTTCTGTCGGGGATTTGTCGTGTCGCGCCGCATATAGTGTAGACAGCATCACTGATTATGAGTTGTATAGTATTTTGTCGCGTCGCGTCCGGTGTAGACACGGTGTAACATTGGTTTTGCTTTGTTTCACAGAACTAATCGTTGCCTGGTTTGCGTACGTATGTGTGGGGCAGAGCTATCAAAATAGGGGCGAGACCCTTCTGTGGTAGGGGCGTGTTTGTTTTGGTGATTTGAAATATCAACATTGGCTACCAGAAATCACTTACCCCACCTTTAAGCTTTAATCTATGCAAGCCAAACTATCACTTAAATGTAATATAACTGCTATGAATTCAAGAAATGAAAAGATAACTTTTATCCTATTGTTTCCCCAAGTGGCAAAATTCCCTCTTGGTATCGGGTGAGTTTGCAGTATGGATATCGATGGACTTGCAGACAGAAAAACACTACAGGAATTTGTCATTTTACTTTAATCTATTTATTTTGTTCCATTTGTCATCACAAACTGGTTTGCTTTGTTACAAAACCTAACCTTTTGAAAAACCGTGCTCCAACTTAAGAACCCTTGCTGTGAAACAAGGCTAAAGTGAGTTATGGTTCAAATTAAATCAAAAATCAACTTAAAACAATTAAAACAAAATATGTGCCAATAACAAACAAGACTAGATTTTAGGTTCACTGTCAACTGATGTCTTTATTTCGCCAAATGCAGACATACAAATCATGTTCAATTCATGCATTTCAAACTTATTGCAGAAGAGATTAAGCTCTGATTGAATCTCTCAGACCCCCAGGAGTTTCTTGGCCATATAGCCAGGCATACTGTAGAGGAACAGGGCCAGAATGGCAAGAAGCATCAGCGCCAACACAATTTTGATGACCAGCCACTTGTACTGGTTGCAGATGAGATGGTGAATTGCCTTTAGCGGGCTAAGGAACCACAGCAATGTAATGTCGGGGCGGCTGGTGGGACAAAACCATTGAACAAGCTTTTAAAAGTTGGGTTTTAATTAATCATGAACATGCACAAATTTAAAATGTCTCATTGATGACATGCAATTTTGGCAGGTTCAAGTGTGTAATGGTGCACATCAGTGCTCATAGACTCGTGAAGTTTAGTCAACACTGCGTTGTTCTACTTAAGAGATTCAACACTATAATTATAAGATAGCGGTTTATTTTCTGCTTCCAAATGGATGGTAAATGGGCCTGTTTATTGTGAAATATTGAAGGACGGTAATCCACCATTGGTGCAGCAGGTGCAATTATATTACACAGCGCCTGAAAATAGGCTAACTTCTGTCAACATAAACAACGTGACCACCTGCTTTCACAGGGAGCGTGCTGGGGACTATTTTCAGGCACTGCGTAATATCATTGCCCCTGCTGGACCCATGGTACGTTAGCAAAGTTCCTTGATTATTACGCCGGAATGAGAGTATAGCAACTTTTCATTTTCCGTCGGTCTTAGTACACGATGTAACTACAGAAGAGTCAAGTTTTAAATAGGAAAGATATAGAAACTCTTTGGTCATTTTTGAGCGAGATGCTAACGGTCTAATCAGATTCAATGATCTATGCTAAGCTACAGCTAAAAGTGCTACCGCCAGACCAGTAAAACTCAACTGTTTAACTCTAGGGGAGTTGGAAAATGAGCCTATTTTCAAAAATAGTGGAGTGTTCCTTTAAGTAAAGATCATGTTCCATGAAGACATTATGCAAATTTTCTACCGTAAATATATTAAAACTTAATTTCTGATTAGTAATATGCATTGCTAAGAACTTCATTTGAACAACTTAAAAGATGATTTTCTCAATATTTAGATTTTTTTGCATCCTCAGATTCCAGATTTTCAAATAGTTGTATCTCGGCCAAATATTGTCCTATCCTAACAAACCATACATCAATGGAAGCTTATTTATTCAGCTTTCAGATGATGTATAAATCTAAATTTCATAAAATGACCCTTATGACTGGTTTTGTGGTCCAGGGTCACATATTATTACAATGTCTGTGTGAATAGCATAACCAAATATAATGGTTTATGTCACAGAAAGCTCTTCTTGAAGCCACTCAATGCTCAACTCGATTTAAAGTGATTCAATAATTCTTTGAACGATTCTCTGATTCAAAATTAGAATTTCTTACAGTTGGAGAAGTTGTTTTTTTTTAGCTGAACAATTAACATTGTTATTATGCTCGTTCAGTGTTTTGATATCAGGGGTTGCCCAAAATTCATTGACCTTGTCAAAGTGGATATAAAAACTGAGAAACCATTAGAAAAACCCCTATGGGTTCACCACTGCTCTACTTTACACTTAAACAAGAACACATTAGCACCAACATTTTTCACCATTATACTGACTGCCTATAAAAGTCTTCAGATAACTTACAAAACAAAAATTATTCAAATCTCAACATCTGAGAGATTCCATGTCTGTTCTGATCACAGGACACTTTTCACCAGATGTTTCCCAGACTCTTAGGTATGAACTGGTCTCCTTACCAGTTACTAAATTAAATTGGCAGCTACTTCTCAAGGTTTCTGGATAGTGGGTGAGGCAATGGTGAAATTATAATTATTAAGCAGGCTGATATTTGGGGTGAAACATGTTTCAGAGATTGTGTGATAAACAAAGGAATAAGGGATCTGGACATTTTAAAGGGATATAATTTAATTTAAAAAGTACACATTGATGTAAGGCGGAGTATCATTCCTTTTCTGGGAGGTGCTACATCATGTGAGGAGAGATTTTGTTTAAACCAGGATATTTGAAGAGTTTCTTTGCAAAAATATTTGTAAAAATTTTAATGTTCAAAAATCTTTTTTTTTTTTGTTATGTTTTAATTGTGAATTATTGTGTTAGTTAGCTGTATTTTTTATTTATTTTTTTGGTTATTTTTACTTAAAATAATTGGAATGCACGATGAAAAAACATGATTTATGAAATTTTTTAAAAACGGAGTTATCAGTTTTTGCAAACGAACTCTTCATTTGTACTCTTCAATCAAAGCTGGAAGCAGGAAAACAAGAAGCTACCATCTATTTTATATGAAGCACTCTTTTAAAGAATTGGGTGATAAAATGTTTTCAGTATTCTAAATAAATGTGAATTAGATTTTTAAAAAGTGATTTAAAATGGTTAGTTCAATAAATGAATACTGTAATTTTTATACTTTAGTGAAAGTGAAAAATGGTTAGTGGCAAATGACTGAAGCCCTGCAGGTAGATGTAAAGACAAATGTTGCTCTTACTTTGGTTTCTCCAGAGGCTCTGGTTCATTGCGCCCTTCACCAGCAGGACTCTTCTCGGCCTCCTCGCCTGTCAGCAGGTGAAGCTCTGCTTCTACTTTCCCCTTAAGAGAGAAAATACATTGTTCAAACTATCAAAGCTGAACAGACAATGCTACAAGTGCACCCTGATAGTTTAGGATGAGCCTTTTATTGTTTATAGATGTCAGATCATGCAAAAATGAAAATTCTGTCATTTAATTAGATATTCTTCATAAAGGAAGATATTCTGATGAATGTTTAAAGCACTGTTGAAAGCAAAAGGTGCTTTTTTTTACTACCAAGTCCCCAAAAAAGCACGAAAGTATGATTACAGTAGTCCATATGACATGCAGGAGGTCACAGGATCGTCATGTTTTAGCTGCTGTTCAGCATGTTGTGTATCATGTGACAGAGTTTAAAAATGCAGAAGTGTAAGATTTGAAATGTGAATGCTTGGTGAGGAGAATTTTCAGTGAATCATTTCATTTTGGTTTGGAAGAACAAGAAATATGGGTAACACTTCAGTTTAAATTGATGTAGTTACACGTTAAATGTATCTTACTATAGTAATCCGAGTAAATTATGCATATTTACAGATAACCAACTCTAAACCAAACCTTAACCTAATTCTAATTTCATGTAGTTAAATAATGTAGCTCGGTACTTACACTGTAGCACTAAAAATGTGTAGCCTGAATATTGCACATATTGCAACAGCAGTCATATTTATATGTCAGCCATTGAAATTGCATTTAAATAGACTTTGCACTAGTGTTGCTGTAATCACTTTCTGTAAATCTCCCTCCTCCTCCCCAGGACCACCTGTCTAGATCCACTTATGGGCGGTTTATGCTTGTCTGTTTGTGCAGCCGCAGCTTAGATGCTCACGGCACGATTGTGTATATCTTATGCTGGTTTCCTTTCACGCTACATGACTGTTTAATGAAGTTGCTGTGGTTTGCACATTACACAACGAATTGGTGACTGGAGGTTAACTTCGAAGAATCCCCGACTACTCTGTATCTGCCCTGCATCTTGCTCTCTCGTTGGTTGTAGGTTGTCACCGATGTCAGTTCCAGTCAAAACACATTTCACACTGCAAGAGTAACAGCGGGGTCCAAATATTTAGCTTGCTAAATATTTTTTGGGGCTTTGGCAATGCATCGGCACTTCTCTCAGATTGTGCCTTTTAAACGTCGTACTATGCGATCATCGCTTACGTGAACGAGCACTGATTTGCCTGTAATTTTGAATATAGAAAACTGTTGGTGAGTGAAAATTGGGCATAAAATCGTGTGGTGCATACCCGGCAGCATGGTAAGTAGATTTATTTGTTTAGTCGCACAGTGCCACCTAGTGGTCAGGATGTATGAAAAATTTATATTTTTGCTTATAACTTCTGAGTGGTTGGGCCAAAAATGACAAGACTGGTCTCTTTGGAGTTGAACTATACCCAATTTATCCCATGTCAGCCATTTTGGGCATCGACCACTTTGAATTTTGTCGCAAAAAATGCCATATTTTATGAATGCATTGGCTTATCATCACGAAACATCTTTATGTGTCATCGGCACCATGCCCTGAAGGTACTCAAAAAGTTTAGGGGCAGCGCCACCTTGTGATCAAAATTTATAATGACATTTTTAAAAATGCAAATAGCTTTTGATTAACTTTGCCTATTGTCCTGAGACTGATTTTGATAGATACCTTGGATAATGTCGAGAACATTACTAATGATATTATTATATATATATAATTATATCATAATAGGCCGAACTTCCTCTCTGCTAATTCGATTTTCTTTGAAACCAAACTCTTTTCATGTCGATAGACAAAAAGTTTTGTTTACCACATCAACAAATTTGATGGCTTTTTTCCAAACTGCATCTGAAAATTATTTTACTATTGATTGCATTTATGATTTTTCAGCCATTCTGAGTAAAATCATTTTAAAACGTCATTAATTACTCATTTTTGCAGTTGGTCTAATGCTCACGCCTTTGCTTAACTTCTTATTTGGCCTCTGTTGAGCGTGGCCCCTTTTCTGCTTGCAGCCATATTTTTTATTAAGATTTTGAATTTGTTTTTTATTTAAATATTTTCTCTTTTCATTTTAGTTAAAGTTTTGCTAATTTTTTGTGTTTGTTTTTTTATTTTTTTTATTTTAGTACATCAAGTCAAACTAAATGAATAAAATAAGTTTAGGGCTTATTTTCATATCTCTTTATGGTTTAAGTTTTAGCTTACTATAAAAACCCTGTACTTACACTTAAATGCCATACTTTGTGTGGTGCTTTATTACAGTTTTGGAGGTTGACAGGCAAAAAAAAAAAAAAAGTTCACTTTCTTAAAAAGAATGTCCAAGTAGCAGTTTGGACATTCTGAAAAATATCAACTTTTGTATTTTAACAGAAGAAAAATCATGCAAATTTGTAACTACAAAAGGTACTGATTGTACATTATTAGTATATTGATGTGCAGGTCACTTACTGTAATTTCCAACTCATCATTTTCATCTCTGGCCACAAATGGCCACCAGCCTTTAATTCTCTTCTGTTTGAAGATGTTGACCATGGGCATGTCTTGCTCGTTAAGCACCATGTCAATGGAGCACTGCTTCGCTGTCTTCGCACCACGAGGAAATCGGTTCAGGTCTAGTTCAATTGCGCCTGAAACAAAAACCAAACACACACGTGTCAGCATGAATGAAGGTCATTAAGACTGAGCCTGGATGTAAAATGACTTTAAATCTTAAAAATACAACAGCACACCCAAGAAGTCGTCTGCAGAGAAGTGATCCGCATCCCACACTTGCAAATTCAGTCGGGCAGGAATTTTATACTCAGTCTCGTCCCAAGAAAACATGGACTCTTTCTTTGAGATGACGATTTTCTCTTCAGCCTGTAGGTAGTCGAAGGGGTAAACGAAGCGCCAGTTGAAATTGCCCTCTCCATGCCATATTTTATGAATGCATTGGCTTATCATCACGAAACATCTTTATGTGTCATCGGCACCATGCCCTGAAGGTACTCAAAAAGTTTAGGGGCAGCGCCACCTTGTGATCAAAATTTATAATGAAATTTTTAAAAATGCAAATAGCTTTTGATTAACTTTGCCTATTGTCCTGAGACTGATTTTGATAGATACCTTGGATAATGTCGAGAACATTACCAATGATATTATTATATATATATAATTATATCATAATAGGCCGAACTTCCTCTCTGCTAATTCGATTTTCTTTGAAACCAAACTCTTTTCATGTCGATAGACAAAAAGCTTTTGTTTACCACATCAACAAATTTGATGGCTTTTTTCCAAACTGCATCTGAAAATTATTTTACTATTGATTGCATTTATGATTTTTCAGCCATTCTGAGTAAAATCATTTTAAAACGTCATTAATTACTCATTTTTGCAGTTGGTCTAATGCTCACGCCTTTGCTTAACTTCTTATTTGGCCTCTGTTGAGCGTGGCCCCTTTTCTGCTTGCAGCCATATTTTTTATTAAGATTTTGAATTTGTTTTTTATTTAAATATTTTCTCTTTTCATTTTAGTTAAAGTTTTGCTAATTTTTTGTGTTTGTTTTTTTATTTTTTTTATTTTAGTACATCAAGTCAAACTAAATGAATAAAATAAGTTTAGGGCTTATTTTCATATCTCTTTATGGTTTAAGTTTTAGCTTACTATAAAAACCCTGTACTTACACTTAAATGCCATACTTTGTGTGGTGCTTTATTACAGTTTTGGAGGTTGACAGGCAAAAAAAAAAAAAAAAGTTCACTTTCTTAAAAAGAATGTCCAAGTAGCAGTTTGGACATTCTGAAAAATATCAACTTTTGTATTTTAACAGAAGAAAAATCATGCAAATTTGTAACTACAAAAGGTACTGATTGTACATTATTAGTATATTGATGTGCAGGTCACTTACTGTAATTTCCAACTCATCATTTTCATCTCTGGCCACAAATGGCCACCAGCCTTTAATTCTCTTCTGTTTGAAGATGTTGACCATGGGCATGTCTTGCTCGTTAAGCACCATGTCAATGGAGCACTGCTTCGCTGTCTTCGCACCACGAGGAAATCGGTTCAGGTCTAGTTCAATTGCGCCTGAAACAAAAACCAAACACACACGTGTCAGCATGAATGAAGGTCATTAAGACTGAGCCTGGATGTAAAATGACTTTAAATCTTAAAAATACAACAGCACACCCAAGAAGTCGTCTGCAGAGAAGTGATCCGCATCCCACACTTGCAAATTCAGTCGGGCAGGAATTTTATACTCAGTCTCGTCCCAAGAAAACATGGACTCTTTCTTTGAGATGACGATTTTCTCTTCAGCCTGTAGGTAGTCGAAGGGGTAAACGAAGCGCCAGTTGAAATTGCCCTCTCCGGTCAGAGAGTGATAGTGGACGTCTGTGTCCTGCTTGTCTTCTTGTTGGCCTTTTAGCCATCTGTTGGTCACAAGTTACGTGAAAAGATATATCATGAAAGATAAATGTGACCCTGGACCACAAAACCAGTCATAAGGGTCAATTTTTCGAAATTGAGATTTTTTACATCATCTGAAAGCTGAATAAAAAAAAAATTGAATAAATAATCTTTCCATTGGTGTATGGTTTGTTAGGATCGGACAATATTTGGTCGAGATACAACTATTTGAAAATCTGGAATCTGAGGGTGCAAAAAAATCTAAATATTGAGAAAATCATCTTTAAAGTTGTTCAAATGATGTTCTTAGCAATGCATATTACTAATCAAAAATTAAGTGTTGATATATTTACAGTAGGAAATTTACATAATATCTTCATGGAACATGATCTTTACCTAATATCCTGATGATTTTTAGCATAAAAGAAAAATCAATCATTTTGACCCATACAATGTATTTTTGGCCATTTTTACAAATATACCCATGCTATTTATGACTGCTTTTGAGCTCCAGGGTCACATATGTATTTGAGTCTCTTCTGTTCACCAATGCTGCATGTATTTGATCAAAAATACAGTAGAACAGTAATATTGTGAAATATTATTACATTTTAAAATGACTGTTACTCCAGTCTTCAGTGTCACATGATGCTTCAGAAATCATTCTAACTTGTAATAAAAAGCAGCAAATCAGCATATTAGAATAATTTACGTGACACTGAATTAATGATGCTGCAAACTCAGCTTTGATCACAGCAATCAATTACATTGTTACAATATATTCACATAGAAAACAATTATTTTAAATTGTAATAATAATTTCACAATATTACAGATTTTTCAGTATTTTGGATCAAATGCATGCAGCATTTGCATGCAAAAAAATATGTCTTTTAAAAACGTAACAAAAAATAAATACATTTTTTATATGTATGGCAGTACACTCTAAAAAATGCTGGGTTAAATACAACCCAGTGCTGGGTAAAATAGGGACAAACCCAGCAATTGGGTTGTTTTGACCCAGTGGTTGGGTTACTACCCAGAAGATTGTGTTAAACATTTAACCCAACCGCTGGGTCAAAAAAACCCAATTGCTGGGTTTGTCCCTATTTTTCGTTTTTGTTTTTAAAAAATACGTCTATATTTTTTTTATTTCAGTTTTAGTTATTGAAGTACATCGTCAAACTAAAAGAAAATGAGAAATTAGCGTATTTACGTGCAGGTTACTTACTGTAATTTCCAACTCGTCGTTTTCATCTCGTGCCACAAATGGCCACCAGCCTTTAATTCTCTTCTGTTTGAAGATGTTGACCATGGGCATGTCTTGCTCGTTAATCACCATGTCAATGGAGCACTGCTTCGCTGTCTTCGCACCGCGAGGAAATCGATTCAGGTCTA
Source organism: Sinocyclocheilus grahami (assembly GCF_001515645.1). Classification (NCBI taxonomy): domain Eukaryota; kingdom Metazoa; phylum Chordata; class Actinopteri; order Cypriniformes; family Cyprinidae; genus Sinocyclocheilus; species Sinocyclocheilus grahami. The sequence goes on from NW_015506152.1 coordinate 27,399, forward strand.
GTTCAATTGCACCTGAAACAAAAACCAAAAACACATGTGCCGGCATGAATGAAGGTCATTACGACTGAGCCTGAATGTACATTTAATCATACAAATCATAATAATAATCATAAAAGTACAACAGCACACCCAGGAAGTCGTCTGCAGAGAAGTGATCCGCATCCCACACTTGCAAATTCAGTCGGGCAGGAATTTTATACTCAGTCTCGTCCCAAGAAAACATGGACTCTTTCTTTGAGATGACGATTTTCTCTTCAGCCTGTAGGTAGTCGAAGGGGTAAACGAAGCGCCAGTTGAAATTGCCCTCTCCGGTCAGAGAGTGATAGTGGACGTCTGTGTCCTGCTTGTCTTCTTGTTGGCCTTTTAGCCATCTGTTGGTCACAAGTTACGTGAAAAGATATATCATGAAAGATAAATGTGACCCTGGACCACAAAACCAGTCATAAGGGTCAATTTTTCGAAATTGAGATTTTTTACATCATCTGAAAGCTGAATAAAAAAAAAATTGAATAAATAATCTTTCCATTGGTGTATGGTTTGTTAGGATAGGACAATATTTGGTCGAGATACAACTATTTGAAAATCTGGAATCTGAGGGTGCAAAAAAATCTAAATATTGAGAAAATCATCTTTAAAGTTGTTCAAATGATGTTCTTAGCAATGCATATTACTAATCAAAAATTAAGTGTTGATATATTTACAGTAGGAAATTTACATAATATCTTCATGGAACATGATCTTTACCTAATATCCTGATGATTTTTGGCATAAAAGAAAAATCAATCATTTTGACCCATACAATGTATTTTTGGCCATTTTTACAAATATACCCATGCTATTTATGACTGCTTTTGAGCTCCAGGGTCACATATGTATTTGAGTCTCTTCTGTTCACCAATGCTGCATGTATTTGATCAAAAATACAGTAGAACAGTAATATTGTGAAATATTATTACATTTTAAAATGACTGTTACTCCAGTCTTCAGTGTCACATGATGCTTCAGAAATCATTCTAACTTGTAATAAAAAGCAGCAAATCAGCATATTAGAATAATTTACGTGACACTGAATTAATGATGCTGCAAACTCAGCTTTGATCACAGCAATCAATTACATTGTTACAATATATTCACATAGAAAACAATTATTTTAAATTGTAATAACAATTTCACAATATTACAGATTTTTCAGTATTTTGGATCAAATGCATGCAGCATTTGCATGCAAAAAAATATGTCTTTTAAAAACGTAACAAAAAATAAATACATTTTTTATATGTATGGCAGTACACTCTAAAAAATGCTGGGTTAAATACAACCCAGTGCTGGGTAAAATAGGGACAAACCAAATCAAAAATACAGTAGAACAGTAATATTGTGAAATATTATTACATTTTAAAATGACTGTTACTCCAGTCTTCAGTGTCACATGATGCTTCAGAAATCATTCTAACTTGTAATAAAAAGCAGCAAATCAGCATATTAGAATAATTTACGTGACACTGAATTAATGATGCTGCAAACTCAGCTTTGATCACAGCAATCAATTACATTGTTACAATATATTCACATAGAAAACAATTATTTTAAATTGTAATAATAATTTCACAATATTACAGATTTTTCAGTATTTTGGATCAAATGCATGCAGCATTTGCATGCAAAAAAATATGTCTTTTAAAAACGTAACAAAAAATAAATACATTTTTTTATATGTATGGCAGTACACTCTAAAAAATGCTGGGTTAAATACAACCCAGTGCTGGGTAAAATAGGGACAAACCCAGCAATTGGGTTGTTTTGACCCAGTGGTTGGGTTACTACCCAGAAGATTGTGTTTAACATTTAACCACCCGCTGGCTTAAACCAACCCAATTGCTGGGTTTGTCCCTATTTTACCCAGCACTGGGTTGTATTTAACCCAGCATTTTTTAGAGTGTATACAGTGGGTACGGAAAGTATTCAGACTTTGCTCGTTGTTAAAAACAGTAGGCTTCTTTTAGCCTGATGCTGGAGTTTCACTTTCTGGCAATGAAACGAAGTAAATAAATTAGCATGATAATATAGTGTATCGGCGATCTGACGATAGACAACTCTAACCTGTACTTCATTTTTGAAATCTGATTATGTGATCCAGATTTGAATGAAAAAGAGATACCCTCTAACAAATATGTCACTGGATTTTTCCCCTGTGAAAATGTCATCGTCCTCCAGAACGACTTCGTCCGTGTTCCACACGATCACCCTGAGCTCGAACCTGTCGATGACCAAAACATAGTCGGGATATAAAATATTAATCTGTGTGTTGCTGAAGAATTTCACCAAGTGCTTCCTACTTCTTTGGCTTCCTTGGTGAAATATCGAGAGCGGGTCCAGGCGCAGGCATATCCTTCGGGAACATGTCCACCCACAACTCAATCCTCCCCTGCATCAGAAGCACTCACATTCATTAACGGCTCATTAACACCATTTCATTAGCAGACAGTGGTGCTGTTTCAGACATTATTCCTGACCTGCTCCATCCCAGGTTTATCCGGATTCAAGAGAGGCCTCGTCTCCACGTGATCTGGGACGAGTTTGCAGCCGATCCTTGGCATATCTTCCCAGCGGTTTAGCACAGCAAGAGCCAGGTGCTCATCCGTCTGTTTCTTCAGTCCTGTCAGAAAAAAGCACGTGCATTTGTTTTTATGTGCTGCTTTCCAATGGGATCTCGTAACTCCGCAGTGAATGCATAATGCAAATTTGATGCAATTAATGCAATAATGCCTTTTTTGAAAATGCATACCATTTTCATCCTCAATTTCAGTCGGGCCCGTGTAAACTCTGTTCACCACTTTCACTCGTCCCCCGGGGCCGTACTGGGGTGGACACGCATTTGTTCAAATGGCCAAACAGGAACAAAAATCTCAACGTACTGCTCTATGGTGTTTAGTACTACATACCCTGACCACATAGACTCGGACGAGGACGTTAATGGGGTCGTTGTGTGGGATGTTCTGGAACATGCCCATGTTAGAATCAAAGCCCATTTCTCTGGACATGTCATCCGATGCTGGGACTTTGTAGATGCACAGGGATCCCTACAGTACACACAAACTCAAAGATCAGACCTCTAAACTGTTATGGTACGGTAGAATGTTTACAAAGCTCAAATCGTACAAAATGTTAATATGTAATATTCTTATCAAAAACTGGAAAAGACACATTTCATAGAAAGATGTTTATATTGATATAAACGTTGACAAAACTGAATCATTTTGGGGGCCGGATTCACACGGATTCATTATTTTTTTTTTCAACCCAATTTGTTATTTTAACTTAAATAGGTTACTTACAATGATTACAATGATCTTTCCAATAATTTTAATTCTCCTTAAGTTTAGTTTTCACCAGATTAAAAAAAAACAGTTTTTTTTTGCAATTCAGTTTTTCTTTTTCATTTCAGAATTATGAGATATAAACTAGCAGTTCAGAATTATGAGATATAAACTAGCGGTTCAGAATTATGAGATATAAACTCGCGGTTCAGAATTATGAGATATAAACTCGCGGTTCAGAATTATGAGATATAAACTCGCGGTTCAGAATTATGAGATATAAACTCGCGGTTCAGAATTATGAGATATAAACTCGCAGTTCAGAATTATGAGATATAAACTCGCAGTTCAGAATTATGAGATATAAACTCGCAGTTCAGAATTATGAAATAATTCATAATTATAAATAATAATTATCAAATAATAAATTCTGACGCACAAACATCAGTCAAAAAATTGACTACATTTGGTAAATCTCCTGATCTTAAAAACCTTGTTTTGATTGAAATACTTTTGCTTACAGACTTAAATTGGTTGTATATACAACAATCCTGCCTATCGACATGGTTATTATAGCTAACTAAAATTAAAACTAAGTACTAAAATAACTACAACTGAAATACAATAAAAAATAGCTACTCTGAGCTCAAATAAAACATTAGTTCTGATTAGACTTGGTCACTACATAATTCCCATATTTCAGTTTGTGTTATTTTATACTTTCAGTGACATTACTTTTAATCTAAAATGTATAAAACAGTAATTATAAAGCAAGAGTAGATTTGTCCAATTTAGTATATGGAGAAACGGCAAGTCAAATGCAAGAGAGAAGATGACGGCAAGCAATGAGTGACAACAAACCTTGAATTTGCCAATAAGTCTGTCTTCATCAGCTGCATTCTGCTCGACGTCAGCATCATCTGAACACTTGCCTCGATAAAGGTTAAAAGTGTGAAGCCAATCTTCAAAGGTGTTAAACTCATATTCAAGCTCTCTGTTGTACATCTGTGGAAGAAACGAGATGTCCCACATTCTTTTACCTCCACAAGGCATCTCCAAACAGACACATGACGTAAAGTTTCATCTAGGCATTTCCTTTTGAAATGAACTTTTGCTGTAAAATTAATTTTTCACCCAACAATGAAAATGTGCTCGTCCTCAAGCCATCAAAGATTTAGATGAGTTTTGTAAAGGTGGTAGCCGCTGTAGGATATCAGACCGAATCAGACAATCTAAGATTTGGTCAAAACATGGTTGAAAAATGAGGAGCCCAAAATTCCACAAGAGGCCCAAGACAACAGGATGTCATAAACCAGACCCTAGCCAGTCTGAAGCAAGCCTAACCAACTCTTTCACAGAACAGCTTTCAACATTAAAACAAAAGAACACATTGACAATTCCAAGGAGATTGTCAATTTTGGGGGCAAGTTATCAAGAATAATGGTCAAAAGAGATGCACAGCATGACCATCACATGGAAACATGTGATAGTGATCACAAGCTCTTCGGATTGACTTTTCCCCCCACTTAGGAGACACAGAACAGACAAATTCCTTATGAGAGACCTCTTAACCTCTGGTCTTCATACGTTCACAGAACATGTCCTTATGTTCAGAGAATGGCACAGAAACTGCATTTCCATGTAAATATGCATCTAAATGACACTAAAAGGACCTGAGCAACTAATCATTTCTATAGTGTTTTCACTATATTTTGGATATAAATATCCATTGCAGAACTGATGTCATACGGCTCGTTCACTGAATCGCTGGCCGTCTCAGTGATCAGCCGTAAAACAGTGATTCTGTCCAAATGCCCTTACATATTAATGGTGGAGTTCCCTTTAAAATCTTAAATGATTCCCTTTGAGCTAAATTATCACTGTTTCCCTTACACCGCCCTAACACAAATAAACTCTTTTAAAGAAAGTTTTCAGGTGCCAGACAGGATAAATCTAGTTAAAATCAGCCCAGGACAGCCAGTAAAAGAAACCACCTGTTACAATATTAATCACAAAAACAGTCCAAGGAAAACTCGGTTCACAAGGTATGATTTATTCTATAATGTCCATAAGAGAGTTTTTCTCTGGAGTGGTGTGGATTATTGTGATGTTTTTATCAGCTGTTTGGACTCTCATTCTGACGGCACCCATTCACTGCAGAGTATCCATTAGTGATGGAATGCTACATTTCTCCAAATCTGATGAAGAAATAAACTCATCCTAATCTTGGATGCCCTGAGGATCTAATGTTTTGGGTCAACTATTCCTTTAAATTCCTAACTAAAAATCTTTACCTTCAGCTCTTCAATTTTGTGCTTCTTCTTCTCTGGTACTCCTTGGCCAGGCATGGCTTTGTTCTTGTTTCCTTTTCCTCTCCTTTTCTTGGTCCCTTTCATATCAGAGGCATTTAGGAGCTTATTTGGTAATCAGGGCAAAGAATCAAGGGTATACAAACTTCTGAACAGGATTATTAATGTACTTTCAATTATTTTGGAATTTGAGGATTATATGTAAACATCTGTCAAATAGCTTTGTTTGGGCAGTAATAAAAATTTATATTCTTCCATAGAAATTAATGTAGATGTACTGCTTTACATAATGACTGTCTTATGCATTTAATTATATACCTATATCATATGCTAATATCAAAGTCCCTTAGAAGGCAAGTCGTTTCATATTACAAATGCACTTGGGCATCTATATTTAGTTGTGCACGCATAGCTCCTATCTGATTAAGCATTTGCATATTTTAAGAAAGTTAAAAGTTACACTAAATTTTGTCAAACATATTGTTGACTTACCCTCTCCAGAGTCAAAGTCTTCCTTTTCTTCAGCGTCTGCCTCGTGCACTTTAATGATCTAAATCGTTCATAAATAGTATAATAAAATCTTCTCGGTTCAAAAAAACGGAACCATGCATTTTCAAGGCATCTTCTGGTGCGTGTAAAATAATTGCACTCTTCTACAGCCCTTACCTCTTTCAGTGTTTCAATCGAGGCAAAGTATTTGGACCACCAGTCCAGCATGCTTTCATCCAGCTCCTCCTCTTCCACCTCTTCGCCCTTCTTCCGCTTCTTTTTCCCTTTCTCACCTTTCTCATCATCTGGCTGTCACAATGTTGAGGACACAGAATTCATTTTCACACATAAAACTAATGAATTTATGAATGACAAAGTTATAAATGTTATAGGCATTGAACATAATAAGAAAGAAACAGATCTGACATCTGTCTACATACCATATCGACCTTAACCACAGCATCAGACGCCTGAAACAGATTCCGTAAAATGAGCAAGTTCAGAAAACCTGACAAAATTCTCTCAATTACGTCTAAATGTTTGACTGATATAATTAATAGACATATTTCAAGTATTATTTTCTAGCGTTTCCTACTGAGTCGAGTTTGACCACTGTCTCGGTTTTCTTCACAGCTGGTTCTGGCTCTGTGTGGATCACAACCTCCTCTGTAGAGGAAAAAACTATGTTAGTCGTGCCTAGTATAGGTGAGAATAAAGAAATATATACATTATTTACAACTTTTGTTGACAACAGTTGTGCTGATTCATATTTTTGTGGAAACCGTCATCAAACATTTTTATTTTTTGAGTATTCCTTGAATAAAAAAGTTAAAAAGAACAACATTTATTTGAAATAGAAACCTTTTGTAACACTATAAATGTTTTACTGTCATTTCTGATAAATTTAATGCATCCTTGATGAAAAAAAATCTTACATACTCCAAACTTTTGAAAAGTAGTATATCAGTTTCCACAAAAATGTTGGGCAGCACAACTGTTTTCAACATTGCTAATAATCAGAAATGTTTCTTGAGCAGCAAATCAGCATATTATACTGATTTCTGAAGATCATGTGACACTGAAGACTGGAGTTATTATGCTGGAAATACAGCTGCGCATCACATTCACATAGAAAAAATATATTTTAAATGGTAACAATATATCAACATTTTTGATCAGATAAATGCAGCATTGGTGAGAGACTTCTTTCAAACACATTACAAAAACTTCTGCAGTCCAAATTATCGGTTGCTGTGGATTGCACAAGTCATGAACTACGTTCAAATACAGAGTTCTGGCATGAAACTCTAGATGGCGCAAGCCGATAGATCCAACTCAATCTGACGTAATGACATCATCATCACATGGCACAGCTGATTGGTTCTTTCCTGTATCGGTAGCCAATAAGCTCGCTGCTCAACAATCAAATATATGATTATTGCTTGCTGTAGCAGTTTGCAGCGCTCTTCAGAAACAGCGAAATCAACATCTAAGATAAGTGAATGCTCTTCTAATCCATATCGCTGTGTGTATTGCGTGGTCTGCCTAATTGACTTCAAAAGTGAGCAACCATAATCAAGTTAAACTAAGTGTCATGTTAGCAGTTTGCATTGTATGCAGGAGTGAATATTAAGCATATTAGCAGCTGGAGCAAAACGCAGTTTAGAGCATACATAATCGCTCTGAGGACACGCCGATAGTAACGGACATGAAACAGGTTAAATGAGATAAGCATTCTTGTGTATGCATTCAACGGGGGTTCTCCATATACATCGGTGATTATCCCAGTGTTCACGTTCGTTATTTTTAAGGTCGATGTTTTCATTGTGATGAGTGTGTGGTTGATTTCAGCTGCGCAGGGTCAGAAGCATGCGTTTATCGCAGTCATATCAACGGCAGTGTTGCGGGAGACGCTGAAGATCGCTATCTACGGCTGTAACAGTTAGTTCTGAGTGAAATGCATTATGGGTAGTGTAGTTCAGAGAAATGTGCTCATAGGACATGTGCTCTCGCTGTGCTGTGTAGTTCAGAAACGGAGAGAGAACATTGATAGTCTGCTTTTATTTCTGTTTATTCAGGTCAGTCCACCCAGGGGTTTTTGTGCACTGTAACTTGACAACTTTTATCTGCACGAGAGAGTAAAATGGCATGCATCGGCTAACTTTATCCATCTTATCATTGCATGAACATGAATTAACAAGCTGTTACGCTGCCGTTGGGACTGATGAAGTGGAGAAAGTATGATATTTGCTCAGGTGGGTGCTGGGGTTCTATTGGATTGCAACACATATCCATTTTGTTAATGAAACATTACACATAGTGCGCATCTAATTAGAGTTAAGCCGGTCGGCGTGGTAGCCCCGGCACACATAGATAGTAATACATGCGGTTCACATGGCTCTACGGAGCAGCAGCAGTGCATATACTGTATGTTTTGGCGATAGATCTGCTTATTGGGGAGTGTTTTGTTCTTGTTTTGGCTTGTATTGTCCCTTCTATGTCTCCTGCTTTGTGGGGGGTTATTTCATGCATGTTATATTTTGCAGCAGCAATATTTCTTACATGCTCACAGCAGCATGTTGTGGATGTATTGGCAGTAGCAAGTCTCGGGACTTGCTCTGCCGCAGCAGCAGAAGTGTAGCAGATCTATTCCACCAAGACCAAATACATTAACATTGTCATCTACATTACCATGCCAATCCCTCCGAGAGTTGTCATGACAGAAATATATATTTTTTCCCATTTCCATTATTAAAAATAAATTAATTAATTAAATAAATAAAAATGTATTATTGTTGTTGTTCTTGTTATTATTTAAATGATCTCAGATGATAGCTACATCTATGATATGGATTCTGTAAGACAATCATTTAACGCTTATCAACTAAAGATACATATTGAACAGCTTTTATCTCTGGATACACACCCATGGCAGACCAGTTATTGACACTCTTGTCCGATGGCCTGTAAATGAACTTGCGTAGAGTTGTGACGGCATTAGAGCCAACTAGTGTGTAACGACCAAACGCCCGGCAGTCCACCACGCGGATGTTCAGAGGAGGATGGAGGAGCTCGTTTTCTGGCAGGTCCTGGTGAAAAATCATGAACATTGTCAAATGTTTGTAGTGTAATCAACATCATTTTGAAAATATCTCATACTTTAGTTATAAACGTGCAAAAACTCACCACTTCAAACCACTTCACCAGAGTGCTGAAGTTGGGGTTTTTCTTGTAGTTCTGAATCAGCGCTGACTGAACACTTTTCCCTGCACACTCGATGTCCACACGGGGGCGGTCTACTTGAGCCAGATTCACTCGCTTCAGGTCCCTCAGACCCCAGAAAAGAACCTGCATGCATGTTTAGTTAATTTAATGAGATTCAATTAGATTTTTTTTTTTTTTGCTGTACAGGGGCAAACCCTGGCATACAGAGGAAAAAACTCTTTGGTTCTGCACAAATCACATAGGGTAAATGGCATATGTTGGATTCAAAACAGCAACATTCACCAAATGGTGACAACTTTGGGGCGCTGTTAATTTTGTACCTACAATAATTGTGGAACTTTACTTATCAAATATAAAAAAATTGTATTTTTGTTTTTAGAAGTTCCATTTAACATCCATTTGAAGCAAATTGTGATCTCCCAGGCCCCAATATGGACAAAATAATTTTTAAACTTTTTTTGTGTGTGTGTGTGTGTGTGTGCTCTCTTATGATGGCTGCATACCTCTCTACAATACCATTTTAAAATGTACAAGAAATGTACAGTGGGTACGGAAAGTATTCAGACCCCCTTAAATTTTTCACTCTTTGTTATATTGCAGCCATTTGCTAAAATCATTTAAGTTAATTTTTTCCTCATTAATGTACACACAGCACCCCATATTGACAGAAAAACACAGAATTGTTGACATTTTTGCAGATTTATTAAAAAAGAAAAACTGAAATATCACATGGTCCTAAGTATTCAGACCCTTTGCTGTGACACTCATATATTTAACTCAGGGGCTGTCCATTTCTTCTGATCAGCCTTGAGATGGTTCTACACCTTAAGTTGAGTCCAGCTGTGTTTGATTATACTGATTGAACTTGATTAGGAAAGCCACACACCTGTCTATACAAGACCTTACAGCTCACAGTGCATGTCAGAGAAAATGAGAATCATGAGGTCAAAGGAACCGCCTGAAGAGCTCAGAATTGGCAGTAGCAAGTCTCGGGACTTGCTCTGCCGCAGCAGCAGCAGTGTAGCAGATCTATTCCACCAAGACCAAATACATTAACATTGTCATCTACATTACCATGCCAATCCCTCCGAGAGTTGTCATGACAGAAATATATATTTTTTCCCATTTCCATTATTAAAAATAAATAAATAAATTAAATAAATAAAAATGTATTATTGTTGTTGTTCTTGTTATTATTTAAATGATCTCAGATGATAGCTACATCTATGATATGGATTCTGTAAGACAATCATTTAACGCTTATCAACTAAAGATACATATTGAACAGCTTTTATCTCTGGATACACACCCATGGCAGACCAGTTATTGACACTCTTGTCCGATGGCCTGTAAATGAACTTGCGTAGAGTTGTGACGGCATTAGAGCCAACTAGTGTGTAACGACCAAACGCCCGGCAGTCCACCACGCGGATGTTCAGAGGAGGATGGAGGAGCTCGTTTTCTGGCAGGTCCTGGTGAAAAATCATGAACATTGTCAAATGTTTGTAGTGTAATCAACATCATTTTGAAAATATCTCATACTTTAGTTATAAACGTGCAAAAACTCACCACTTCAAACCACTTCACCAGAGTGCTGAAGTTGGGGTTTTTCTTGTAGTTCTGAATCAGCGCTGACTGAACACTTTTCCCTGCACACTCGATGTCCACACGGGGGCGGTCTACTTGAGCCAGATTCACTCGCTTCAGGTCCCTCAGACCCCAGAAAAGAACCTGCATGCATGTTTAGTTAATTTAATGAGATTCAATTAGATTTTTTTTTTTTTTGCTGTACAGGGGCAAACCCTGGCATACAGAGGAAAAAACTCTTTGGTTCTGCACAAATCACATAGGGTAAATGGCATATGTTGGATTCAAAACAGCAACATTCACCAAATGGTGACAACTTTGGGGCGCTGTTAATTTTGTACCTACAATAATTGTGGAACTTTACTTATCAAATATAAAAAAATTGTATTTTTGTTTTTAGAAGTTCCATTTAACATCCATTTGAAGCAAATTGTGATCTCCCAGGCCCCAATATGGACAAAATAATTTTTAAACTTTTTTTGTGTGTGTGTGTGTGTGTGTGCTCTCTTATGATGGCTGCATACCTCTCTACAATACCATTTTAAAATGTACAAGAAATGTACAGTGGGTACGGAAAGTATTCAGACCCCCTTAAATTTTTCACTCTTTGTTATATTGCAGCCATTTGCTAAAATCATTTAAGTTAATTTTTTCCTCATTAATGTACACACAGCACCCCATATTGACAGAAAAACACAGAATTGTTGACATTTTTGCAGATTTATTAAAAAAGAAAAACTGAAATATCACATGGTCCTAAGTATTCAGACCCTTTGCTGTGACACTCATATATTTAACTCAGGTGCTGTCCATTTCTTCTGAGCATCCTTGAGATGGTTCTACACCTTCATTCGATATTAATAAAAAGCATTTGGTGAGGAGATTGCAATATAAGGATAATTTTGGTTCCCCACAAAACCTTTCACTCAACAGCTCTTATAACAACCTTTTTTTTTCTTAGTGTGAAGAACATTGTAATAATCTGAAGAGCCTTTTTCCACTATGAAGAACCTTTTGTGAAATGGAGATGTTCCATGGAAATTAAGGCTTCTTCATGAAACCATTGCTGCCAACAAAGAACCATGATATTTAAGACTGTAGGTCAGCAATAGATTCTAGGTCACCCTGTAGCTGTTCTACTACGAGCAACTCACCTCAATTCGGTATTTACTCAAGACAGGTCTTATGCCAATAGGAACAGGCAGGATTGGACCACGATCGATATCGGAAGGTCCATCTATTGGGGGCAGGTCGGCCTTTCCAGCTGGTCCAATCTGAAAGATTTCCACAATACATACATATACTGTATATGCACACAGACAGACTAAGATTTAAACAGTTTCTTGTTCCTATCAGATGCACCTGCAGCAGTTCAAAGGCCGCCAGCATTTCTCCTGCAGTGCAGTTTCCCCGGTAGATCTGGTAATACTCTAGTTGAGGAGGGAAGCGTGGCGGCCCATAATGCTCGTCTGACATCTTGGTTATAGGTTTTGCGAATGTCCTACCCATGAAATCAGCTTTTCCCTTGAGAAGTAGAATGAGATTGGAAATTAACCGCATTTAAGAAGGTGAAAGCATGAAAAGCATAAGGAAATGAATAATTCGAAGGATATCAGCACTCACGACAGTGTCCTGATCATAGATCTCGATGACGATTATAGGAGGATCATCTCTCAGTTCACCAGCCTCACCATAGAGCTCCACATTATCAAACACCAGCAACTGATCCCATGTAGGACACAACGTCTCATTCAGGACCTGAGAAGAAATCATCAGGTATTAAGCTTTCCTTCTAGCTTCTTTATGCAGTAGATATTAGGTGGCGTTGTACTACATCACATCTCAACAGTTCAATGCTCCACCGCTCAAAAAGTAAAGCAGCACCAAACAGTTCAAGCCTATCAAGTGTTACTGTATGTCCAAAAGAAGACTTTTCTCTGGGCTGGTTGTGGCCTGATGGTGCTGACAAAAAGGTTTCGAGGTTTTGCATCATTAGAATTGAATTGAGACTCTATATTCCACTTTAATTCCTGAATATGAAATTAATTTGAGGTGATGTTAACCTGATGTAGAAATTTAATTCAAATGTCAATTTAAGTGTGTAAAATTAAATAATATCCTCAAATTCAAGTGTAATTTCTAATCATATTAATTTTATCATATGCAATTAAATTATGTTTTTGTAGCAAACAGGATGTGGAATTGTAATGTTAAGAAATTATTAAATTAAATAAATTAAATAAATGCATATGCATATAAATTCACATAATTCAAATTAAACTTTTTAACAGTATTTTTTGATAATAATAATAATTGTATCATATAATATTAAATCATATTAAAATAAAAAAATATAACTATACATTTTATTTTCAGATTTAATTATCTTAAATATAACTATATTAATAATCATCATGTTTGAAATGCCACCTATAAATATTCAATAAATGAACTTTCATTGGTTGAAGAAGACTTGATTTCACAGAATGCAATCAGTAAATATTTCACAGAATTTATTCAGTAAATTATAAGAGTAATGTATTTATATATCATATAACATGAATACATTCATATTTTGTCTTTAATATTTATTTTGATGAAGTTTCATTATGACATATTTTACATAACTATTAAGAAACATGGAGAAATATGCGCAAGAAGTATAACAAGTATTTCCAAATTTGGTTCTGATTTGTTCATATGCTTAAATGTGCTTATTACATGCAAATGTCAATAGTAAGTTGGCATGAAGCTTTTATCTCACCTCTGTGACCTGGCTGTGGGTGGAAAAAAATACCCTGGCAAAAGGGTCTGACAGGCCAGAGCTGTCAGCCGCAAACAGACTGCGAGCCTGATACATGTGAATCCTCAGCTGGAAGATCTGCTTCACTGTTAGCATACAATAAAACAAAATATTCTTATCATTACGATTATTATACAGACAATCTGGGGCCACTCATATAAGTTCTTGGGAATCTTACTTGTGTACATCAGGCTTATAGGGGGTGAAGACATGCCAGGCCCCTTTACTGCCTTGTTCTCCTCAAACCCATTTGGCAGGCCGCTCAAGTAGTCCTTACGCTGCCTGTTCAAGCCGAGCCACAGATACAGCTCAGTTTTAGCCTGAACGGTCCAGCCTGCAGGTCCAAAGCTTTTCTTACCAGGGAGCTAAAAAGAGAAGAACAGTCATAAAAGAAAGTAAATTAGTACTTTTTGTTTGAGTTCGGGAAGCGCTCTTTCGCTGGAATATCCTTCTACAGCACATTCAACTGTGTTCCGCTGGCTGTTAGCACAGATAAGTGCTGTGATTCCCCTGGGCCCTTCAGCATGAAAGATCAGTTTCCCTAAGAGAGCAACACGAACTAGAGTGTCTTTTTAAAGAGTTCTCTTCGTCCGTGCATTTCTGGATGCGGTCGTTTCCTTACTCCCTCTAACGATCACGATCGTCTGGGCCATATGCATGCTGAGACAGCGTTCATGGATGCTTCATATCCTCATTGTAAGAGCATGACCATTGCAACACTGAGATCTTGGCTCTTACTTCTTGTGGTGAAGGAACCCCACTTTGCTCCTAGTGTCCAGGATGCAGAGCTCCAGAGACTCACACATATTGTGCAGGGGTTTTCTGGTTACAGAATCCCAATGACTTACTTGCCCCTTCCCTTTAAATACCCAGACCAGAACAAATAAATCTTTATATTTAAGTTGTAAAACAGAAGACCTTTTGGTTGGTCAGGATCCTGTGACCCAAGAGTCACACCTGGTCAGAGATCGGAAAACAATCTCATCAGAGACACTGTGAAACTGAGACCATTTTACCAATCACACTAAGACATTTAAAATGATACCAAACATGGTGGTCTTAGCATTTCAATGACCAGATGTCAATTGTGGCCTCAGAGGAGGGGCCAGAGTCCACAGAGGATGGTTGCAAAGTCAAAGTCTGATTCTGAGTTGACGTGTCTAGGCAAACACGAAAATCAGGCTTGAGTGGAAGTCTCCACCAAACCTGGAGTAGTCACAGCTGGATGATTGGTTTCTGGGTGCGGGATGTGAAACTTAGCCATGCTCCGTCAGAGTGCCATTCTTCTTGGAATTGCATGAGGAGGTCACGAAGCCTTGGAAGGCATATTTTACTGTCAGAAGCCACTTTGCTGCCTTCTCCTCCCTCACTACCCTCAATGGCAGGGCCATCAAGGGTTACATGGAGATCTCCTAGGCAGAGCGTGTGATTTGCAGTGCTTTTATGCCCGCAAAGTGCAGCCACCTGGGCTGCGTTTCCCAATAACACTGTCTCTTAGCACGCTACGAAGACTCTAAAGGTATGCCTTAACTAAAGGTGTACCATTTCTAGGCATGTTCCCCGAACTATACCTTAGGAGGTTGTTTAAGATATACCTTCTTAAGTGCAACGCTACAAGGTGCTGTCCATGGCGGTGGTACTGAATTGGTTGATATCAATGGCTCGAGAACCGATTATTCATTATATACATGGGCTGCTTCACTGCGTTATGTGAGAAAGCAGTGTTCTTTATAAAGGAAGTGTTGATTTTAAATAAAGACACAAAACTCTTTCTTGTTAGAACGCAACGAACTTGCGAGAAACTTTTACTTTCGCTTTGCAAAATACATCAAGTCAGGGAAGAAAACCAAGGAAGAAAAATATATGCCCAGAGCACCTCCCAGTGGTCACCACATAAAATACAAGGGAAAGAAACTACATGACACACTGCTCAATAATTTAACAGCTTTTAACAAAAGAAAAAAAATATATATATACACACAATTCCAGCAGAAAAACATTCTGATAAGAGTGCTTTCCACAAGAAGCACTTCAGAAATAATTGAAATTGCATTTATCAGGACTCATGGGATCTTATGAAAATAATCTAAATGACAAACTACATCCAATCCTGAATATTTTATAGAATTTTGTAATGACTGTGCAAACATGTAACCTCAGGCCCAAACATATCATGCCTCAATCTGCTACACTGGCAGTATCCCTTCGCTGCCCTTTGAAAGGGTCATTTATATTATCATAATATATTTGCCATAGTGTCTTCATTTACTCCACAACCAAGGTTGATGCAATGTGGTGCAGCAGCTGTATCACATTTTTGGTGTAAATCACTAACTTCTGTAATTGGATGACCTTCTCAATAAAAGCACAACACACACAACATATAATCAATAGCTACTATGGCAGACAAAAAAGTAAGAAAGAGAAGAGCCCCCAGCTTCACTCCAACCGAAATGGCCTTTCTATTGGATGAATTGGCACACCACAAAGATTAACTTTTTTCAAGGTTTCGTGTCAACAGTGTCCAACAAAACAAAAAAAGGTCTCTGGGAAAGCATAGCCATGAAAATGGCAGCATCAAGTTCCAGTCCACAGAAAGAGTGGGAAGTTGTGCGTAAAAAGTGGCATGATTTTGCTAGTGCAGCCAAAGCGAGAGGTGCTGCAGTCCGGAGAGACCGGGCAAGAACAGGTGGTGGGCCCAGCTCTGTGCCTGCACTCCCCTCCGATGAGGAAAAGGCCCTGGCAATCCTTGGAGAAGTGGCCTCACAGGGTATCTTGGGGGGTATAGATCTGAGAGCAGGTGTGGATACCACTCCATGCTCTCAGAGCACACCATCCTTGATTCCTTGCACCCCCATGCCCTCTTCCCCCTCCAGCACCGGCATCACCACACCTGTCTGCACCTTCATTGGCCTCCGCTCAGGTCGTCCAGCACCAGCAATCCAGGAGTGGCTCCAGAAGGCATCCTTCTATCCGATGTAACTGCAGTGAAGAGCTAGTGGAACTTAAAAAGGAGAAGCTGGACGTGCTGCGGGGGATCGAGCAGGGGTTACAAGAGGCCAACAACCTTGCCCGGTCCATGCTGGAGGTGAAGAAGGTGAAGCTCCAGATTCTGGAAAAGCAGTATGCTTTGTCTGAAGCTAAATTTCAAAGGCCAACCATTTCAGTTCTAATCATAATGCCAGGTCAAGGTAAGCTTGATTATGATGCTCAGTACAGTCCAATGTTGTATGTTATCTTTTTATTCAAAACAATTTGATTACATTACAGATTAACTATCACCAACCCAGTGACTGCGGGTTCCAGGAAAACAGACCTTTCATGTTTATTTTCAATTATGTGGAGTGTTTTTGTTTGAATAAACACTGATTATACACAAACTGTTATATTAAACAATGTCATGAACTAAATTTCTTATAAACCGTGACTTCCATGTTGAGGTATGTGTATTCTGAAGCCACCTGGAAAACTAATGTACCTTTTGACTTATTATAAATTTAGATGTGTTACAATTGCAGTGGGGACTGATGTAAACACTAAACTCGGCAGTGCACAACTGCAACAAAAAATGGCAGGGACATGTCCACAAAAAGGGGGAATGTTGTGTAGTGATGTCAAAAGAAAAATAGGGTGCAAAATATACTTTAACCAAAAATGGAGTGAATGAATTGCTGCCTCATTTGTACACCAGCAGCATGTATGGCATCTCTTAGTTCAGGTGGGTTGTGGACACCTTCCGCCTCTTCTGGCAAAGCTGCACCTCCACTGACTGCAATGTTGTGTAGCATGGCTGTAACTACTGCTACTGCACAACATTTTTCTGGCTTCAGACGCAAACCTCCAGCTGATTTATGCAGGCACCGGAAATGCATCTTCCAGCACCCAATCAAACGCTCCACCAAGTTGCGGGTATGGATGTGTGCAATGTTGTAATTGTGCTCAGCCTGCATGGTGGGGCTGGTGACTGGATCTAAAAGACAGGTTCTTAGAGGGTAGCCGCTGTCTCCAAAAAAAAAAGAGCAGCGCAGTTTTTGCAACCAAAAACGACAAATGAAGGCCTGGTCGAGTGCTGATGGGTTGGTGATGGGGATAAGTGTCCCGTCCACAAGGCCTATTACTCGCAGAATACTGGCAATGGCATGGAAGCCTAGATGCGCCTCCATCCCTTTGTGCCTGGTGGAAAGCATCCGGATATAATCAGTGGCTTGATGGAGCAGAATGTTTGTGACTGAGTGAACCCATCGCCACACCGAAGTCTTACTCAGCCCATATCCATCCCCAACCCTTTAGAAAACTCCCCACTGCATAAAAACGGAGAGCCGCCAGAAGCTGAATTTCGGGGCTGAGGGGGTAGCTCCATTGAGTTTGTCTTGACAAAGTCGGATGAACAAGATCTAAAAGCTGTCAAGCTTTTATATATCATCTACATTACTTCACAATATCTACATTAAACCATTGTAGTGTCTGGACCAATCAAACACACAATATATATTTTGTTTTTATATTTAACAAATACTCTGTAACCCCCCTCAGTTAACAAGCCATATGAGGACCCATGAACCCTTCCCCCCGAAATGCGTAACACCCCAGGAAGCCGAACAGGCACCTGGTTGCATAGCAACCAACGCTGATATCACTGGGTTTATTGGCCAAAAGAATGTAAAGCAGGGAAAATCCCTGCATGTCCCAGGGCAAGAGGCAGAGTAGAAATGGACTTTTCTACTAATTAGTTCATAGGAAAACCTTTCTTTGAATGAACACACATGATCCTTCAGGTCATTGGGTATATTATTGTCATCGTGTATTTGGTCTTTGAAATTGTATACTGTTATGCAGACTTATAATCGAAACACACTCCTGTCAGCTTACATATATATATCTCTACCATGTGTAGTATCTATGAATTCAACCCACATCAACCCACACTGATACATTCATCACAAGCTGTTTTGGAAGCTTAGATAAAAAGTTTTGAGTGGTTTCATAATACAATACATTTCGCCCCTTTCAAGATAAGCATTCTGACATAAAAATGTTTTTAAGACATTTTATGAATTTGAGTGCATTCATCCTAACCTTGAAAAAGATGGTCTGGACTTTCCCACAGTCCTTTCCGGTTTCTTCATCCACAGAAGAGAAGAGGATGTCTTTGGAGGGAACACGGGCATATGCAATGCGTTTGTTGTTGCTTATCATCCATATGTAAATATCTGGAACACTATGCTGAGGCTATGATGAAAAACAAAAGGATTTACATGAATATTTTTACAGTGATATTAACTCATCTATATGGCCTCATAACCTAGCATATTTTTTATTTTATCAGCTTTTGTGCACTACCTCATCAGACAAGAATCTCAGCTTGAGGAGGAAGTTTTGTGCCAGTTTTATTTTGTCTTTCACATTGCTTTTCTTTACTTGGGATCGCATATTCTTTGCTTGCTGACCCATGTTTTCCTGAAAAAAATTACAACGAGTTTTACAACAGACATAAAAATAGGCCACCAGAATCAGATTTTAACATTAGTTACTATTAATATGCATTAGTAACAGCTGCTTTTACCAATTCCTGCATGCATAATTTCAGTCTCTCCCGGTCCAGTTTAGTCTTCCCAGCCTGATTCTGATCATTGTTTGCCAAAGTTACAAAGGTACTGAAAGAGATTCACTGTTATTTTATCTTTCCTCTGTCATAGATGGTTGAATGAAGATTTGTGAAAATATAAAAAGTCGCTCTCAGGAAACAAATTTTCAGGATTTTTTTGTTTTCATTTTATTTAAAATGTTACTTCTGAATTATCAAGAAATCATGCTTTACTAACTACCACATACACTACCAGTCAAGTTGTTCTTTGAAAAATGCTTACTGAACCTCCAAATGGAGCACAAATAGCACTGTTTCCAGAGAACCACTCATAACGGTCTCAAGATTTGCAGAAATATACATGTATACAAACCTGCAGCCACTGCTGAGTTCCTCCAGGACTCCTCTGAGTCTGCGCTCAGGATAGGCTTTCTCTGTTTTAATGATCTCCTGCACATCATTCAACCCTTCTTCCTATAAAATGATAGAGAATACAGGTTGCAATGTCAATGTATTGATGTATTTTCACAGATTAACCCTCTGGGGTCGACAAACGCGCCGGCGAGTTTTGTGGCATTTTTTCTTAAAACCCATAAAGGAACTTAAATTACTCCGTCATTTGTGATAAGAGCAAAACATCAATTTAATCTGTAAAGGATCTACTTTCATTTGTATACACACATAATAACAACAAAACGTTGTGCTTTTGTAAAATAAAGAAAACAAACAGGGTGCGCTGTCTGCCGCATTGGTCTCCGTGATCTTCATTTAGGAGCGCGTCACTAAAATTAACTGAAACTCTGCGAATACTCGACACAAAGACATGAGAGATATATCTACAGAGAAAGCTTGACATGTCTACTTTTAAAAGCAGTAACTCTTATCGAAAACAAATATTCTCTGTTAAAGTAATCCATATGAAACCAACACGATGTCAAGTCTTTCCTGTCTGATCTCATTATAGTTAATTTGATCATGCCCATGAGCTACTTTCGCTTTTGATATTACAATAGTCCACGTGAGACGTGCGACATGTAAATGCCCACATCACAGCAAACAAAGCAGCAAGACTTTTCTTCAAGTTCATCCCGGCTACTGTTCATTTCTGGAAAAAGACGCGTTGAAGCAGGCCCAAGAAAGTGAGAGAAGGCCGGTCACTCACTGTCAAGCAGTCTCATAAACTGCTGGGTCTGATGGTAGCTGCGCCCAACATGATACCTTTTGGCGACTGTACATGAGACCCCTACAGTGGTGGCTCAAGACCAAGGGGTTTTCCCCGAGGGGCAACCCACTTCGCATGATCAAGGTCACGCAGCAATGCCTACGTGCCTTATACATGTGGAAGAAAACTTGGTTTCTAGTCTAAGGGCCCGGTGCGGGGAGCTCTTTGTCGTCACGTAACATTAACGACGGATGCGTCCCTCACTGGTTGGGGAGCAGTCATGAGTGGCATGGTCTGTGGAGTGGTCGCCATGTCACGTGGCACATCAACTGCCTGGAGATGCTGGCTGTGTTTCTAGCGTTGAAACACTTCCTCCCGGACCTAAGAGACCACCATGTGTTGGTGCTGAGATCAGTGTACATCCCTGGGTATCTTAATCAGGGAGCAGACATCCTGTCGAGGCCTGATCTCCCCTCTCCCTTGGGGGTCAAGGCTCACTAGTCCAGAAGTTGGCCTTCAGGACACTGCGGGATGTCCACTCCGTTTACTTGTCAGGTTCTATACCTGCATTTTGTGCCACTCCTGGCTCCTTTCTCTCACCTTAGATGTGCTCTTCCTCACTAGGCAGGGACTTGCAAGTCTGCCGGCGTGGGCATACTCATTCCCAAAGTGTTTCGACACAGCTTGAGTTTCTGAAGGGGAACGTCTCTAGGTTACGCATGTAACCATGGTTCCCAGAAGGAACGAGACGCAGCGTCTCATAGCTATACTTCCGGCATCCCTGCGAGCGCTTCCCTCATTCTACCAGAAGCTGACGCTGTATCCACCGCACGTGCTTTTAAGCTCCCTGGTCTCTACGTCACCCCGTCCGTGACGTCTCGCCCATCCATTGGACTGGTTACACACGTGATTCAGAGCGTGGTCACACTGAAGGTGTTCCCAAAGCGTTTCAACGCAGCGTCTCGTTCCCTCAGGGAACCATGGTTCCCTATCTGTCGGTCACTACGAGTTATGTCGAATGACATATGTGGTCTCACTTGGGAGGCCAATCATCTCTGAGTTTAAGAGAAAACGCCAATGAAAATTGGCTAGTGGATTTTGCATGCTGAGCCACTCCCCGTGCCTACGGGTATATAAGGCGACAGCGCGCATCCACTCATTAGATTTTTGCTTCAGAGCCGAGTGGTTGTATGAAAAGCTGTTATAGTCCACAAAGCCATTCATCTGCTGTGTGTTGGGAAGCTGTTCTGGTTGGCGGTATGGCGTGAACAGCGGTGTCCCTTCCAGCAATTCCCCTGGGCGTTTCAACTAAAAGAGCAGATTTCCTAAAAGAGCTAATCATGGATGATTCACGTCTTTTTAAAGATGCCGTTTCGTCCGTGTCCTTCTGAATGCGGTCATTTCCTGTCCTCTGACAACTGTCACGAGCGTTGTCTCTGCCCTGCATGCCATGGCAATCCTGCAAGCTCACCAAGCCAAGGCCTTAACAAATGCATGAGGGTAGTAACGGCCCGAGGTTGATTCAGGAGCTGTGTGCGGCGACTGACTTCGCCCTCTGGCCGATGGAAGTCATGGCCAGAGGGCGTCCCTCGGGAAGGCGATGTCGACTCTTGGGGTCCAGGAGTGCCATCTCTGGCTCAGCCTGGTCGAGATGAGAGACGTTGACAAAGTGCGCTTTCTTGACGCTCCCATCTCCCAGGCTGGCCTGTGCGGCGATGCTGTCGAGGGCTGTGCCCAGCAGTTCTCAGCAGTACAACAAGCAGACTGAGGCCATACAGCACATCTTGCCCCAACGTGATCCTCCAGCTGTCACCGTTCTGTCGCGGGCTGTGTCTCAGCCTGCTCGTCGCAGTGGGCGCCCTCTTGCATCCTCTAAACTGGCTCCGCCCCGCGCTGAGACATCGACGAGGACGACGCGTCGAGCCCCACGCAGAAGAGCAGCGCCCCCCTGACACGGGCAACCCGGAGATGTGGGAGACTGCTCTTCAGGAGGTGCTGAGGACAGCACCGCTCCCTTCCCCCGGAGGAGGGCCGGGCGGGGAATCTTTTTCTTTCTGTTCCGTCGTTGGCTCGATGGCCAGTGGTAACCACATTGTCAAAGAAAGAGCAGTTTCCTTTTCCTCTGGGTTGCTAGGCTCGTGGGTTGAAAGTGAGCGACGCACCACTTCCTCACCCTCACCCATGACGCCCCCTATCGCCAGTGGCCAAGAGGTCGCGGTTCGTAGACGCAACACCTCTCCACGCGTCTCTGACGAGTCCCTCCGGGGACACGGCAGTTTTGCTGTGATGACTCAGAACGTGATGCCTTCTGGGCCACCCAGCACAACTCCCCATCTCTGCACCACTGCAGGTACATCGACTGTCCCTTTGGTGCCACTCGTACGGAGTTTGGGAGCGTGGCATGTGTTGCCCAACCCGTCCTGCTGGCTCATTTGACTCGGCTACGCAATTCAGTTTGCCAGGCGTCCTCCCAAGTTCAATGGCGTTCTCGAGTCTTCGGTGGCAGTCCAAGACACCTTTGTCTTGCGTGAGGAGATTGCTGTCCTTTTGGTGAAGGATGCAATCGAGCCGGTCCCTTCAGCCGAGATGGGGTTTTACAGCCCTTACTTCATCGTACCGAAGAAAAGCAGTGGCTTTCGACCTATCTTGGATCTGCGAGTCTTGAATCGGGTCTTTCACAAGTTCCGGTTCAGGATCTTGATGCAGAAACGTATTATCAAATGCGTTCAGCCCAGGATTGGTTTGGACAGTACAAGGTCCTCCCCTTCAGGCTCTCTCTGTCCCCCCGTGTCTTCACGAAAGTCGTGGAGGGCGCCCTTGCCCCACTATGGGAAGTGGGCATCAGGATCCTTAACTATCTCGACGACTAGCTCATTATGGCCTGGTCATGAGAGGAGTTGTGCAATCACAGGGACTTCGGGCTTCGGCATCTCAGTCAGTTGGGGCTTCAGGTCAACCGAGAGAAGAGCAAGCTCTCTCCTGTGCCGAGAATCTCTTATCTCGTTATGGAGTTAGACTCTGTGAGTATGACGGCACGTCTCACCAACGAACGTGCCCAGTCGGTGCTGAACTTCCTGAGTTCCTTCAGAGGCAGAACAGTGGTACTACTGAAATATTTTCAGAGGCTCCTGGGGCATATGGCATCCACAGCCAGAGTCACGCTGCTCGGATTGCTTCATATGAGACCACTTCAGCACTGGTTACACTCCCAAGTCCCGAGATGGGCACGGCGCCGCGGTACACATCGGGTCACCATTATACCGATGTGTCGCCACCTATTCAGCCATTGGTCGGACCTTGCTCTTCTACGGGCCAGGGTGCCCTTAGAACAAGTGTCCCGGCATGTCGTTGTCACGACAGATGCCTGCAATACGGGCTGGGGCGCTACGTGCAACGGGCAGGCAGCTTCGGGGTCCTGGACAGGACCTCGAGTGCTTTGGCACATCAACTATCTAGAGTTGTTGGCAGTGCATCTAGCCTTGTGGCAGTTCCAGTCGCTGCTGCTGGACAAGCACGTGTTGGTCTGAATGGACAACAATGCGGCTGTTTCGTACATCAACCGTCAGGGCGGTCTACGATCACGTTGCATGTCTCAACTCGCCCGCCATCTCCTCCTCTGGAGTCAGACTCAAATCAGGGCTCAAATCGCTGCGCGCCGTCCACATTCCGGGGAGCTCAATTGTGCGGGTGACGCGCTCTCACAACATCACACTTTCCCCGGAGAATGGCGACTCCATCCCCAGACGGTTCAGCTGATCTGGAGTCGATTCGGGGAAGCTCAGGTTGTCCTGTTTGCTTCCCACGAGTCCTCCCACTGCCAGTTGTACTATTCCCTAACCCAGGCCCCCCTGGACATGGACGCACTGGCACACAGCTGGCCTCGGGCTCTACGCAAGTATGCATTTCCCCCAGTAAGCCTGCTCGCACAGACACTGTGCAAGGTCAGGGAGGACAAGGAACAGGTCCTGTTGGTTGCACCTTACTGGTCCACCGGGACCTGGTTTTCGGAACTCATGCTCCTCGTGACAGCCCCTCCCTGGCGCATCCCACTGAGGAGGGACCTCCTTTCTCAGGGGCTGGGCACCATATGGCACCCGCGTCCAGTTCTCTGGAACCTCCATGCGTGGCTTCTGGATGGGACGTGACAGACATATTGCTACCGCCAGCGATGGTAGACACTATCACACAGTCTAGAGCTCCCTTTACGAGGCATGCCTGTGCTTTCAAGTAGAATCTGTTAATGAATTGGTGTTCTTCTCACCGAGAAGACCCCTGGAGATGCTCAATTAGAGTCGTGCTTTCTTTCCTGCAAGAAAGGTTGGAGCATAGGCTGTCACCCTCCACCTTGAAAGTGTATGTTGCTGCTATCGCAGCACATCACGATGCAGTGGACGGCCGGTCTCTGGGAAAGCATGACCTGATCGTTACGTTCCTGAGGGGTGCCAGAAGGTTGAATCCTTCTAGGACACTCCTGATACCCTCCTGGGATCTCTCTATTGTCCTGGCTGGACTTCAGAGGGGTCCGCTTGAGCCGTTTGATTCAGTTGAGCTAAAGTTCCTGTTTCTTAAGACGGCGCTCTTGATTGCGCTCACTTCCATCAAGAGAGTCGGGGACCTCCAAGCGTTTTTGGTAAGTGAAGAGTGCCTTGTGTTCGGGCCGGCCTACTCTCACGTTATCCTGAGACCCCGGCCTGGATACGTGCCCAAGGTTCCCACCACTCCCTTCTGAGATCAGGTAGTGAACCTGCAAGCGCTGCCCCCGGAGGAGGCAGATCCAGCCTTGGCGTTGCTGTGTCCCGTAAGAGCATTATGTATATACGTGGACCGCACCCAGAGTTTCAGAAGCTCTGAGCAGCTCCTTGCCTGCTTTGGAGGCCAGCAGAAAGGGAAGGCTGAAACACGAAACATGATACCTGTTTCTGATGCAGAAAAGCTAGTTCATGCATTCATGACCTCTAGACTAGACTATTGTAATGCACTGCTAGGTGGTTGTCCTGCATCTTCAATAAACAAGCTACAGGTAGTCCAAAATGCAGCGGCTAGAGTCCTTACCAGGTCAAGAAAATATGATCATATTACTCCAATTTTACAGTCTCTGCACTGGCTACCTATTAAGTTCCGTATCAGTTATAAAATATTATTACTTGCCTATAAGGCCCTTAATGGGTTAGCTCCTGCGTACCTAACTAGTCTTCTACCACGCTACAATCCATCACGCTCCCTAAGGTCGCAAAATTCTGGACTTTTGGTAGTACCTAGGATAGCAAAATCCACTAAAGGAGGTAGAGCTTTTTCGCATTTGGCTCCCAAACTCTGGAAGAGCCTTCCTGATACCGTTCGGGGTTCAGACACACTCTCTCCGTTTAAATCTAGATTAAAGACACATCTCTTTGGCCAAGCATTCAAATAATGCATCTCATAAACTTTTACTGCAGTCATAATCTTTTACAGCAGTTATATCTAATCAAATCCAATCCCAAGGCGAGCCGTGCCCCCTGGGGGTGAGAGCCCACTCCACTCGAAGTGTTGCCTCCTCTTGGGCGCTGTCTGCTCTCTGGCAGACATCTGTCAAGCTGCGGGCTGGGTGATACCTAACACCTTTGCAAGGTTTTCCGTGTCATGCTTGCTGCGCAATTTCCCCTCACATGGGGATGCGAGCGTTTTTCTTCTCCCAGCAGAGTTCCCCGGTTGGCGAACCCTGGTCGAGCATCCTCCAGCACCCTCGGCAGTCAGATTTGGTGGAGCAGTCTGACTCCAGGCCCAGTACTGGTGTTAGCATGCCCGGAGTCCCGGTCAGCCCCTGTACTGGGCTAGGTGTCCATATGGCTTTATTCACTATGGGTAATCCCATATGTGTATTCCTCCACGGTAAGGTTTCCCTCTCGGTAAACCCGTGTCTTCCCTCGACAGACCAGCTCGATCAGTCTCTTCTGGCAGTTGTTCCATTGTTCTATATGTAGTACTGCCCCCTGGGTCAGTCCATATCAGTATCTCTACATGTCACCTCCCTACGGGTAGGATGTGGTCTCCGTAGCGACACCGTAACAAACAGGGTTGTGACGGTGTTCAGGTTGTGGCGTTTTCCATGGACCCCATATGTCACATAACTCGTAGTGACCGACAGATAGGGAACGTCTCGGTTACATACGTATCCCTCGTTCCCTGATGGTGGGAACGGAGACGTTATGTCCCCATGCCACAACCTTGAACTATTCGCTGTTTCTCGGCTCCTCGGCGTAAAACCTGATGAGTGGATGCGCGCTGTCACCTTATATACCCGTAGGCACGAGGAGTGGCTCAGCATGCAAAATCCACTAGCCAATTTTCATTGGTGTTTTCTCTTAAACTCAGCGATGATTGGCCTCCCAAGTGAGACCCCATATGTCGTTCGACATAACGTCTCCGTTCCCTCCATCAGGGAACATAACCTAGACATTACATGTGTAACATAGAGACGTTTTCCACTAACCATGCATAAACATTGTTTTCTCAAAAACACAAACATGTACATTCATGCTGCTCACATATTATTGTAGCCCAGTTTGTGCTGAATACAGTGTTATCAGACTTTAGCCATTAATAT
>NW_015506152.1:54493-65938 GCF_001515645.1 Sinocyclocheilus grahami
CTGCTGGTTCGTCTGGTCAGAGGAGAACTGGCCCCCCGACTGAGCCTGGTTTCTCCCAAGGTTTTTTCTCCATTCTGTCACCGATGGAGTTTTGGTTCTTTGCCGCTGTCGCCTCTGGCTTGCTTAGTTGGGGACACTTCATTTCCAGCGATATCGTTGACATGATTGCAAAGATACTATTTAAACTGAGCTGGATGTTGACATCACTGAATTCAATGATGAACTGTCTTTGAAAAATGTGTGTTTACTATTGTCATTTTGCATTATTGACACTATTTTCCTAATTAATGCTGTTCAGTTGCTTTGACACAATCTGTATTGTTAAAAGCGCTATATAAATAAAGGTGACTTGACTTGACTTGACTGTCTCCAAGCAGAGGTTGGCCCACTGGAAAGTGAATGCCATCGCCTTGGCGTACCAATCCCAAGGCGAGCCGTGCCCCCTGGGGGTGAGAGCCCACTCCACTCGAAGTGTTGCCTCCTCTTGGGCGCTGTCTGCTCTCTGGCAGACATCTGTCAAGCTGCGGGCTGGGTGATACCTAACACCTTTGCAAGGTTTTCCGTGTCATGCTTGCTGCGCAATTTCCCCTCACATGGGGATGCGAGCGTTTTTCTTCTCCCAGCAGAGTTCCCCGGTTGGCGAACCCTGGTCGAGCATCCTCCAGCACCCTCGGCAGTCAGATTTGGTGGAGCAGTCTGACTCCAGGCCCAGTACTGGTGTTAGCATGCCCGGAGTCCCGGTCAGCCCCTGTACTGGGCTAGGTGTCCATATGGCTTTATTCACTATGGGTAATCCCATATGTGTATTCCTCCACGGTAAGGTTTCCCTCTCGGTAAACCCGTGTCTTCCCTCAACAGACCAGCTCGATCAGTCTCTTCTGGCAGTTGTTCCATTATTCTATATGTAGTACTGCCCCCTGGGTCAGTCCATATCAGTATCTCTACATGTCACCTCCCTACGGTTGTGGATGTGGTCTCCGTAGCGACACCGTAACAAACAGGGTTGTGACGGTGTTCAGGTTGTGGCGTTTTCCATGGACCCCATATGTCACATAACTCGTAGTGACCGACAGATAGGGAACGTCTCGGTTACATACGTATCCCTCGTTCCCTGATGGTGGGAACGGAGACGTTATGTCCCCATGCCACAACCTTGAACTATTCGCTGTTTCTCGGCTCCTCGGCGTAAAACCTGATGAGTGGATGCGCGCTGTCACCTTATATACCCGTAGGCACGAGGAGTGGCTCAGCATGCAAAATCCACTAGCCAATTTTCATTGGTGTTTTCTCTTAAACTCAGCGATGATTGGCCTCCCAAGTGAGACCCCATATGTCGTTCGACATAACGTCTCCGTTCCCTCCATCAGGGAACATAACCTAGACATTACATGTGTAACATAGAGACGTTTTCCACTAACCATGCATAAACATTGTTTTCTCAAAAACACAAACATGTACATTCATGCTGCTCACATATTATTGTAGCCCAGTTTGTGCTGAATACAGTGTTATCAGACTTTAGCCATTAATATGTTTTTAAGATACTGAAAAAACCCCCCACAAATGCCAGGGCATGTCAAAACCTCTTCAGTGCCCCCAAACCCCCTCAGACCCCAGAGGGTTAACTGTAACTAGGATTGTTATTGATTACTAAATGGAAACTATGATGAAAAATGGGATTTAAGGTGAGACACTACAGACAAAACCATTGTTTTTTCATGCACTGGTCAATTTTGAGGTTTTGGGCTAATTTCCTTCCATTATTTGACTTCTTTCTGACTAGTGAAAAGAGAGCATCCAAAATAGACACTTAAGTTTTTCAGTATTTCATAAACTACCTAATATAATCTATATTCATTGATTTATTACCAATTTATCTGCAATTCTGTCCATGATGTTAGCATTATAAAGTCGTCTTCTTTGGTCCTGCCACCAGCTCTTGATATAGATGCAGGGCTTCCTCTCAAAGTACGGCAGGTGGAAATAGTTTCTGCAGAAAATTAAACCAGACATTTCAGATGATTTTGCACCAAAATTCAAAATAAAATAAATAAATGGGTTTTGGGTCATGTTGAGTAACTGAACCTGTCAGTGATGACTGGCTTCATTGGAGGAGAGGTGGAAACTGATGTCATATCTCCACCATCATCCACCTCGTCGTCACTGGAGCCGTAAATGAGTTCAGACTCCTCATCATCTCCATCGCCACCCTTCTTCTTCTTTGTTTTTGGCTTGGTTGGGGTATCGACTTCACTGCCGTAGTTTCCTTGATTTGAGAGGATAGTTTAATGAGGTATCTTTAAGTAGGAATTACTTTCATAGAAGTGAAGTGTATCATTTCTGTGCACTGTAAAACATGATGTTTTGAATTTGTAAGATAAAAGAAAGATTATTGGAGTATGTTTTACAAAAAAATACTGTTTCAGTCTTTCAAGCCAAAATCCATATTGGCACTTCCTCCAGTGAAAATGTGCATCTCCTGTTGCCTCTCACATCAAAATCCACACACATATTTATTTAGAGCTGTTTTGGACTGTAAATGGTGCATGATCTGCGCATATTTATCTCCTGATTCAGACCAGACCACTTTTTCACTGGAGGAAGAGTTATTATGGATTATGGTATTTTAGCCAAAAGCAACAGTTTGAAGTTAAAAGCAGATTTGTTTCTTACAAACATGCAGCTTTTGGCTTCACGAGCCATTAATTGATGGACTGGAGTGGTGTGGATAATTTTTGGATTATTGTGATGCTTTTATCAGCTGTTTGGACTCGCATTCTGACGGCACCCATTCACTGCAAATGATCCATTGGTGATCAAGTACCGTAATGTGACGCTACATTTCGCCAAATCTGTTTCCATGAAACAACCAAACTCATCTACAGTATATCTTGGATGGCCTGAGGGTGAGCGCATTTATTTTTATTTTTGGGTCAACTATTCCTTTAAAGCCAGTTAATGGTCCTTTCATGTAAAAGTTAGAGGGGTTTGCGTTTTAATGAGTTTGAATTCATATTGAATAACATAAGAAGGCTGAATTGGTGAAATGGCATTTGAAACACTGTTTATTAATATAATCTACTGTAGCGTTTCAGGAATTTGCCCATATACATTGTATATATATCGAACTGGTGTCATTCATACTAAAATATGAAAATGTATTATTAAAAAGTACACTCACAGCAGTAATATACATTTCTTTGAAAGAATTCCGTAGCATTCTGAATGGTGAACAACTCTGACCTCAATTTAAAGACTGATAACTAGTAAAGACTGATAACTACCATAGATTTTACCTATTGTAACCTCAAAGTTGATGGGTTTGTCTCCAATCTTCCTGTCAATCATAGTGGCTTCAAGGAAACATCCAAAGAGAAAGAACTCTTCAATTTTTCCCGTGGCATTCTAGATATAAGCAACAAACAATTGATTAAATAATGTTTTGTGAATACACTTTGTTGTAAGTAAAAAGGTTTTCAGAGTATGCGTTACAAGAAAATATCTATTTACTTTAAAATGTAATGTTAATCCAATGCACTACTTGCCATTTCTTTGTAACTAATCGTGACATTTACTAGGAATTTCTGATTGAAATTTGTTTCTGCACCATTTTTTTTTTCAGTGTATGAGGGTTTTCCTAAGATTAGACAAAAATTATGTCACTGTGCTCATAAACAATTCAAAACAGTTCTATTTTCTCAAACTGATTAATTTTTAACAGCAAGTAATGAAGCCTAATTTTGGCTCTGACTGTGTAGATGATTGTCTTGCAGACAAAGAACTACTATGAGTATTGTTGCTAAATGAATAATGTAGGGAGATAAATAAAGACAATTAATTATTCATTGTAATTGGCCTGTCGAACCACCCCGTCTATGGATCGCTTACATCTGAGATGTTGGGTATCCCCTCCACTTGCACCTCAGTGGAGCTCATTACTTCAGGAGAGGAGGTGTCCAGTATCTCCACGGCCAGACTGATCAGCAACCGGGCCCTGAAAGACACCCCTTCCCCTACTCCTTCATTCAGGTCCTGGTACTCGTCCATGAGTGTGTAGCTGCGTGTGGAGCCGTACATGTTGGACCAAGCCGGCCCAAGAGTTGGAAGAAAGCCTGTCAATAAAAACAGGATCAGTTTTAATTTTTGACCTTTTGATCAATGTCATTCCATGACTTTTATAGTTATAGTAAATCCTAGGATAAGGATTTTTACAAATGTTTCTTGAACAGCAATGTAGTGACGGCTTTGTGTGATTGAGTATTCAAAGCAAAATGTAATAAACAACAAGAAACAAAGTAAATACACTACTGGTCAAACATTTGGAATAAGAAATTATTTGTGTGTGTGTGTGTTTTTGAAGGAAGTTTGCATTTATTTGATCTTAAATACAGCAAAACAGCAATATTGCGAAATATTATTACAATTTAAAATAACTGTTTTCTATGTGAATATCTGTTAAACTGTAATGTATTTCTGTGATGCGCAGCTGTATTTTCAGCATCATTACTAATAAACCAATATATAATATGCTGATTTGCGGCTCAAAACACATGTATTATTATTATCAATGTTGAAAACAATTGTGCTGCCCAATATTTTTGTAGAAACCGTAATTCACCATTTAAAAGTTTGGGTAAGCAAAAAAACAAAAAAAAAAACTTTTATTTTGCAAGGACACATTAAATTAATCAAAAGTGACAGTAAAAATGCTGATTCTATTCATCAAAGTATCTTATTTATTCGGCAGCAAACTGTTTTCAGCATTGATCATAATCAGAAATGTTTCTTGAGCAGCAAATCAGCATATTAGAATGATTTCTGAAGGATTATGTGACACTGCGAATAAAAAACAATTATTTTAAATTGTAATATTATTTCACACAATTACTCTTTTACTGTATTGTTATCAAATAAATAGATAAGAAATCTAAAAAATTATTATTCCCAACTTCTGCACGGTAGTATATTACTTTTGCAGACTTTGCCAAGGTGTTCAGGGAGCCCTGTTACCTTTGTCTCCATCATTAGCAATCTTCCGCAGGTCAATGAAGTGTGTTCCGATGGCCACATCGTTCACTTTATCCGAATCACGGATCTGGACTTTCATTCTCCGGCACAGAGGTGGAAACTGCTCAGTGAAAACGATCTGCTCATTCCAAATCGGCTCATAGCTGCTCTTCTGAATTGAAGTTTTACCCTGCATTGTGGACAGATGAAATAGATCAGTGGATCAAAAATACTGATGCCTCCCCTTCTGAAACAGAAGCACACTTTAGCATACTTTTAAAAGGACCTCTTATTAAGGAAATCCTATACATTAAAAGAATATACTTAAGGTGTGAACTGAATGTAATGTTTTCGGACAATATAATTGTTATTTACAATTAAATGAAAAAGTACAATCATTTTAAATTTATATTAAATGCAATTAGTTGAACTTTAGAGTGTTTTTTTTTAGTCAAAAGGAAAGATACAGGTTGTAGTTAAATATTTAAAGGGATAGTTCACCCAAAAATTAAAATTTGATGTTTATCTGCTTACCCCCAGGGCATCCAATATGTAGGTGACTTTGTTTCTTTAGTAGAACACAAATTATGATTTTTTTTTTTTTGTTCTCAAACGGAAACTATGTTTTTTTTACTCTTGAAGCCGTGGAGCCCATTGACTGCCATTATAAGACTGATAGACTGCAGTGGTTTGAGTTAAACATCTTCGTTTGTGTTCTACTGAAGAAACAAAGTCACCTACATCTTGCCCTGGGGGTAAGCAGATAAACATTAAACTTTCATTTTTGGGTGAACTATCCCTTTAATGTATGACAACTGTTTTTCAAAATTAATGTTAAGCAACCAACAGCAATCCAGTGCTGCAAACTACTCAACAATATTGCCATTTTGAATGGAAAATATATAATTTAGTGATTTATCTAATTCATAATTGAATATTAAGAGACAATACAATTTTTT
This sequence comes from Sinocyclocheilus grahami, assembly GCF_001515645.1. Classification (NCBI taxonomy): domain Eukaryota; kingdom Metazoa; phylum Chordata; class Actinopteri; order Cypriniformes; family Cyprinidae; genus Sinocyclocheilus; species Sinocyclocheilus grahami. The sequence goes on from NW_015506152.1 coordinate 60,460, forward strand.
TTGGCAGATAGGCATTACTTAGAGTGAATGTATGTCTTAAAATAAAAATATGATTTGCAAATAGTTCAAATGCATTACAATAAATTCTAGTAAAAATCTGACTAGCAAGCAGAAAATAGTGGTATAAAATAAAAATGTCTTTAATATGTCCCACTCAAACTTCCTGTTTCAACAGGAAATACATTAACACAGGAAGGAAAACTGTGTTCGCCAGTCATTTCATGGAGTCTTTAACAGGACGGAAGTCTTCCGGAGTCTTCAGTTTCATAGTGCATTTAAAAATGTTATTTTGTAAATTTTGAATATTGTGTAAAATGTGCTTTGTTTAATGATGAACCCTACTTTCCATCATTAAACTATATTATATTTTCATATATAGGCATTATATTGGTCACTCTGTACACCATTAAAACAAGTCAGTTGACCATCAGTAAGAATTCTGCCCACCTTCTGCCCTGCAAATAGCACTTGGACATACGGATCAACCAAGTCCTTATTTTCTCCAATGAAAGCTTTTTTTACATTTGCCATTATGCTGGTGTTCATTTTGGGCAACCCCTCGGCTCGGTAGATTTTCACATAGTATCTTGCCCATTGACGCTCAGCCGGGACGTCTTCCGGCAACAGAAGATTACTGGAAACAAGAAAGTAATCAATGAAGAAGAGATTTGTGTTTCTGCATATAGAATCTCCTTTAAATATTCAATACATCGTTGGATGGAATTATCCGAGTGACCTCAGCATTTATAATGTGTGACAGGTAAAATAATAAACTAGAATCTCGGATTTCACGTTTTGATTAAATACTATTACAAGTAAATATTTGTTTCGCAGGGCTTTCAAAATAAGTTGGGAATACTTGAGTTTGGAGAATGGTTTAGTAACAGCGATGCTTTTCTTGGAAAATAACATTAGCAATGTAGGAAGATTTTTTTGTTTGGTTTTTTTACCCCTCAATGTCATCCTCGTCTGTTTCATTTGTCTTGTGTGGAGTTTTGATAGTGTCGCCCTTTGCCACAACTGCGATGTCACACTTGACATAGCCTTTGCATCCAGCAGTGATATCATCGGGGTCACATAAAGTGGCCCATTTGTGGAAGAACTGATGTTCTGTAAATGTAAAGAAAAAAAAAACATGATAAAAGTGAGAATTTTATCCACCTTATTTTTAACTTAAGAGCGGCGTGGTCATTTGTAACTTCCAGTGTCATTAATTGCTATTTATTTTGCCAGTAAAATATAATATTGCAAACAGGTATTTGTTATCATATTTTAATTTATTAGCATAATCATAAACAGACTGGTTTGTAGTATTATTTTCTATTTATTTATCTATAGTGGCTAATGAAGCAGAAGTCTTGCACATTCACAGAAAATCGCTTACTTCTGTGTTTTAAAATAAGGTGGATAGAGAAGCATGATAAGACCAGTTACCAGGTTGTGTATAAATTGTGCCCACATCAAGCTTGAAGCTCCCGACCAGCGTGCCACTTCGCAAAAGATTCTTAGAGTGGATAACCTGTATCGACACATTCATTTACAACAAGTTTCAAACACAAACACACACAAAAAACACAATCTTTTATGAAAAAGTGCAGGATTGAACTATTCAGAATTGATTTGTGTTGCTACTTACAGACACTTTCAGGATCTTGTCAAACATGACATCAGGAGGAACGTGGAAGTCAAAAACGAAGTACTGAAAAAAAAGGAAAGCTTTTATCAAAACATTATATTAGCAGTGTTAAAGGAACAGTTCACTCGAAAGTGTAACATTTCTGAAAGTGTCTTCACCCTCGGGTCATTCAATTTGTAGATGAGTTTGTTCTTCATCAGATTTGGAGAAATGTAGCACTGCATCAGTGTCTCAGCAATGGATGCTCTGCAGTGAATGGGTGCCGTCAGAATGAGAGTCCAAACAGCTGATAAAAACAACACAATAATCTACAAGTAATCCACAGCACTCCAGTCCACCAGTTAACATCTGGAGAAGACAAAAGCTGCATGTTTGTAAGACACAAATCCATCATTAAGATGTTTTAACTTTAAACAGTCCATTCTGGTTAAAAAAAAATGCTAATCCATAATAATTCTTCCTCCAGGGAGTAAACAGTGCTTGATCTGTGCAGATTTCTCTCCTGATTCAGACAAGACAACTTTGTTGCTGGAGGAAATGTTATTATGGGCTATGGACTTGTAATTTAGGCAGAAACAATGGTTTGAAGTTAAAAACGTCTTGATGCATTTTTTTTTTATTATTACAAACACGCAGCTTTTGTCTTCTCCAGATGGTAACTGATGGACTGGTGTGGTGTGGATCACTTGTAGATTATTGTGATGTTTTTATCAGCTGTTTGGACTCTCATTCTGACGGCACCCATTCACTGCAGAGCATCCATTGCTGAGACACTGATGCAATGCTACATTTCTCCAAATCTGATGAAGAAACAAACTCATCCTAATCTTGGAGAGTTAGCACATCTTCAGCAAACTTTGGGTGAACTACTCCTTTAAGATGATTATGTGATTATTTTGATATATTTTGAGTAGTTATTTGTCATGATCATTACTTTGTAAAAGGACAATATTACAATCCTAAATTAAAAAGGAACATACCTCATTGTAATAAGGGCAGTTGGTCGACTCCTTCATTGAGGTGTATTTTTTGTCATCACCGATTTCTACACACACCACTGGATCCATGTTCAGACCCACCAGCTGTCTGGCCTCTATAACAGTGACACTGACCTGGAAAGTGGGGCATGACACACATTAACAAATGTGGTATGTGGTACTGTATGTGGATGGTATTCAAATCTAATCCAAAATGTTTGCATGATACAAAACTATAGGATTAATTTATCTGCATGCCTCAAATGCTGGAAGATCTTATCTATTCACTAATAGCACTTTTCTTTAAGCTCAATGTTTCTGAATCAGCAGATGTTTTGTGATTTTTATTGTTGTACGGTGCATGAAGTTCACACCGGTGTAAGCAGAAGCTCCACAGGCGTAGTTTTTCACTTTAACTATCAACATGTTCCACCAATCACAAACACAATACTGACTGTCTTCATTTTCTACACTACATCTATTGTTTTAACAAACTTTGCATGAAATGTGTAGCTTGAAATATGTGACCCTGGACCACAAGACCAGTCATAAGGGTCAATTTTCCCAAATTGAGATTTATGCATCATATGGAAGCTGAATAAATAAGCGTTCCATTGATGTGTGGTTTGTTAGGATCGGACAATATTTGGTCGAGATACAACTATTTGAAAATCTGGAATCTGAGGGTGCAAAAAAATCTAAATACTGAGAAAATCACACTCTAAAAAATGCTGGGTTAAATACAACCCAGCACTGGGTGAAATATGGACAAACCCAGCAACTGGGTTGTTTTGACCGAGTGGTTGGGTTACTACCCAGAAGATTGGGTTAAACATTTAACCACCCGCTGGGTCAAAACAACCCAGTTGCTGGGTTTGTCCATATTTCACCCAGTGCTGGGTTGTATTTAACCCAGCATTTTTTTAGAGTGCACCTTTAAAGTTGTCCAAATGAAGTTCTTAGCAATGCATATTACTAATCACCAATTAAGCTTTAATATATCTACAGTAGGAAATTTACAAAATATCTTCATGGAATATGATCTTTACTTAATATCCTAATGATTTTTGGCATAAAAGAGAAATGTATAATTTTGACCCATACAATGTATTGTTGGCTATTGCTACAAATATCCCCCAGCGACTCAACACTGCTTTTGTGCTCCAGGGTCACATATGTGCATCTTTACAAAAAAAAAAAAAACTCTTTCTGTTAAAAATTGCAATATGCTGTTCTACGTACTTGGAAATCCACTGGTCTTCCAGCACTAGGCTCAATCTTGATGTCAGGCTTTGATCTAAAACATTTAGGACATTTTTGGATGAAAAAAAAGTTGAATAGTTGATCAACTCTCTATTAGAATACAGTAATATATTTTTGTTAGAACAAAAATAAATGTAATGCAGAATATCAAATTTGATTTGGGTTCATGTGACTTTATAATTTCTGGTCACCTCTTATTGGAGACATTGGTTGTGACGGCAGTGACTGATGCGAGTGAGATGGTGTCCGGGTCTGGCATCCTCATGTCCTCCGTCTCCAGGATGGCCGGCTCATCTTCACAAGTCACATATGAAATATGATATAATTATGGACAGCACTACAGTTTTTTTTTATATTATTTTAGATTATTATATAAGTATTATATATGATGTAATCTTACATAATTATTTAAATGTATTAATCATTAATATATAATAATTAATATAATGCTATAATGCTATAATAAACATGTTGAAGAATTCACAATAATTTACACATTATTAATAGAATCTTTCACCTTGACCTTTGCCATCATCCTTGGAGGCTCGATGCTTGCTACGCTTCATTGTTATGAATTTGATTTATCCTCTGGGTAGATGAATCTTTTGAACATGAAAATCAAAAATCAAAAAATCTCAATTTACTGTAAATATAACAGTAACGTATTTATAATATTCTGTTGTTTTATTCTACTTCAATCCGCCAGAAATCCAAAAGTAATTTGCCTTCATAAATTAAATAAAGTTTATTACCCTAACCCTTCAATAATTAGCAGATTCATGAAGAATTTAATTAACACTGAATTAATTTGCATAAGCAGTATAATCATCTAAATAGACAAGTACATCTACGACTGATAGATTACCTTTCAATAAACATGCTGAATGTTGGAAATGAGCAAGAAAAAGAAAGAAATAGGTTATTATTATTAACTACACATGCACCTATGTACGCTTAAAGCTAACCATTTTATGCAATCAAAACAATAATGGATTCTGTGCGGACAAACCAACAGTTTTTACTGCTGGTGTTTTTTTTTACCCTTAAACAGTAATTATACTGTATATTAAAATATTCTCATTGGAAGATATTTTAAGATAAAAGAAACTTTCTTAACTGTACCCTCTTACTGAAACATCCTTAATTCCACAAAAACAGTGAATTAACTTTTTATTCTGTTGCATTTCACATTACGTTTAATACTTTCATTAATACACCAAACACCACAACAGTTAAGCCATTGTCATTAAGTTACAATGTTTGGTTTACCGTGACACACAAACCAAACGAAAGACTCGCATGCAAAGTCTGATGAAATACTGCACACTTACCGTACAGTGCAGCTGAATCACATCTAGGAGTTTGCAGGAAGGACACACCGATTCCGATATCAAGATGTCTTTAAAAGAAATAGCCTACAACCTCATTATTGACATTTGGATGACAGAAACAGAGAGGCCACAAAAGTAACTCAAAAAGAGTCTGGTTTGGTCTAAGCCTGAAGATGCATGGGCAGGAGAGATGTGATATGGACATGAATAGTGTATGAGTGCTGAACCCGAGACAGTGGTAACTAGAACTAGCTCCTGATGAGAGAGATCAC
>NW_015506152.1:66101-66813 GCF_001515645.1 Sinocyclocheilus grahami
TGCTGGGTGAAATATGGACAAACCCAGCAACTGGGTTGTTTTGACATATTCACATAGAAAACAGCTGTTTCAAATTGTAGTAATATTTCACAATTTGACTGTTTTTACTGTATTTTTGATCAAATAAATACAGCCTTGATGAACAGAAGAGACTTCTTTCAAAAACATAAAAAATATATATAGTTAGTACACGTATGTGTACATATTACTCAGTGCTTAAAAGTATAATTACACTGTAACAATGTTCAACAACTTAAAATAAAGTGTAACTTTCTACTTCTTTGCTTCTAAATTCCTTTTGTTGTTGTTGTTGATGTTGTCTCTCACTTGGTACATTTTTCTATTAGAAATATTATTGTTTAAACCTATAAGTGCAAGAGCTTGGTCTTGAACACAACTGCAAAGCAGTCAGTGTGAACTGGTTAAATACAATGCTTTATCCTGCACCTCACTGCTTTCACAATCAAGTAATATCCTCGCCCGCACTGAGAAAATGAACCTGATTTTTATGGTCCAGCAGGTGAAAATGCTACATCTGATCACTCATTCATTCAAATACAATTTTGCATCATACTATCTTAACACTGAAAGAAAACAACTGTGAGATGCTTGAACAGAAGTGTGTGTAATCACCAGGAGACAAATCAAACTCTGGCTTAAAGAATTGATGATGTCTTGTTCCAACTGCAACTTGCAGACTAGCCGATGACAC
>NW_015506152.1:67967-69035 GCF_001515645.1 Sinocyclocheilus grahami
TTTTTTTTTGTATTTTGTACACATTTGCATAACCTAAACACTTTATACATTGAAATATGCATAGTTCTTTGAATAAACTGAACAGAACATAGAGGTTTAAGAGGCTCTGCAGCAATTTACTGTAATAATCTCATGAGGGTTTACCTATGTTCCTTTCTTTTACATTTGCAGTCTAATGAATATATGGAATTTAAAAAATAGACCTTTTAGAATGACAACAGGCCTTAACAATGTCTAAATTAAAGAATACTCTTAAAACTGACACAGATCTTGTTTGTCAGAAATGGGAATTTTTTGGGTGACTTAAATTGTAATTCAATAGCTGTATATGACAGCTCCTTAAAATCAATCTATATTTTTGGGTGCAAAAGTTTTGTAATGTTTGCTTCCAAAAAATGAGGTTAGAGAAATGAGGTTACAGTAAATATAAATGAGCGTGTAACTTGGTCTACAGACAGACACCTTTCACAATGTCATCCAGGGCGAACGAGAGCAAACCTGATAGCAGGCTGCAATCTTATCCGTTCTCTCTTGAAAGGCCTTTCTTGGCTTTGGACTTATTATCCTAATCTCTTTGTGCTCCAGTGCCTCCATGGGTGTACCATCTGACTGTGGTGTAGTATATCACAATAATATATTCCTGTGCTGTTTTTACATGCTGTTGGTCAGCTGGGAACTGTGGCAGAATCATGCATCCCAATGAGTGATAAACATTAGTTTAGTTCTTGTCCTCAAATATGATTAATTGAGCATCTTTCTAAGGGTGCTGATTTTATAGTCTGAGGCGGTTTATATCTCTCTGGTTGTCTCTGTGTGGCTTGTTTCAGACAGACAGGCCATGTTTATACTTGGCATTAACTTGCGACCTGTATCCGAACATTACACAAGTGTAATTGTGTTTGTCATCGAAATGTTATTTAATCTGCGTGTCCTGCATAAAAAGGTTTCCTAAGATGTTTTATATAAAACAATTATGAAATATTAAAAAGAGTAATTTAGGTTGTAATTAAATTAAATAACAAAATTTTTTAAATAGATAAAATTAAATAAATGATAGAGAGAGAGAGA
>NW_015506152.1:69045-84260 GCF_001515645.1 Sinocyclocheilus grahami
AGGGACTTTATTAGTATCTCACTATAGTTTTGCCGCTCCAAGTGAATCAGTGTGTACATGAACTGTCTAAATGGTTTATACTGAATTATCATGAACCTGACTGTCTTGCTAACATGTCTAACAGATTCCTTGTGAATCTTTCACCAGTCCGGAATTGTTAGTTCAGATTTTAAACAGCTACTTGTTGTGGACAAATGTAAACACACTGTTTTCTGATTGGGTGATAATCCGATCTGGGACACTTTCCCGTTAACGAACCATGGTTGCAAATTCCATTGAACTCTGACGGCAACCAAGCTCAAGTGTAAACGTAAGTGGATCCGTTCCTTACTGTTCTTAGAACTGTTCAACCCGATGGTGGAAAAGCTACGCCAGTAGGTGGCGACTGTGTCTTCATGAGTGAATCATTTTAATCATTGATTCAACCAATTCGTTCAAAACTCTGATTCATTTTATTCTGGTACAAGTACAGTGCTGCTTGGCATTGCAATGCGTTTTGTGTAGATTTGTTTTTTTATTATTTTCTACAGTGACGAAAAATAGACTGGTATTGTGTCTAAAATGCTAATTATTCAATATTAAATAGCTCATTATTGAATTGTACGGTATAAAAGCAGTAAGTTCTAAAGTGATGTCACATTTTTTGAAGCAGCAGCTGCAGATTCATTAATTTGTGGTGTAAGAAAGTAGTTAAACACTATATAGTTTACTTTTTCTAGTGCTATATGGTGGTGAATTAGCATCGCTGTGATCTGCTGCATGATAGTGGAATAATATTTTACTGTCATGAGGTCCTAGCATTAACGTTGTTGACATTATTTACACTGAAAACACACATTACACACTTTATATTTAAAGAAATAAAATTCTAATTAGTGGGTTGGCCTTAAGTGCATAATGAGTTTGCCTTAATTTCTGATTATGCAAATTGTTAAAATACTAAAGGCTATACCAAAGTCCTTTTTTTATTTTACTGTCATGAGGTCCTAGCATTAACGTTGTTGACATTATTTACACTGAAAACACACATTACACACTTTATATTTAAAGAAATAAAATTCTAATTAGTGGGTTGGCCTTAAGTGCATAATGAGTTTGCCTTAATTTCTGATTATGCAAATTGTTAAAATACTAAAGGCTATACCAAAGTCCTTTTTTTCTTGTTCAGAGATAATTCAGAGATAAAGTGTGTGTGTGTGTGTGTGTTTGTGCTTTAATACTTACTAATTCACTCACTGGATTTTGCTAAATCTTGAGTAGATGGTCCATATTTTCAAAATTCCAAGATTCATTCAATATATGATGGTCAGAGGCAAACATAGCAATAAATTTCATCATTCCCAATTGTTGATCTGATTGGCTGAAGTAGGCTGATAAAATGAGTGCTTCACTGGAAGATTTTTTTTCTTTGCAATATGCAGATGTTTTGCACATTGTGTGTGTGTGTGTGTGTTCGGCCAATCACAATGCACTGGGTCAGCTGGCCAATCAGAGCACACTGCGCTTGTCGGAAGGAGGGGCTTTGTTGAAAACGAAGCGTTTGAGAGAGGCGGGGCATAGAGGACCTACAATAATGTACAGTATTTGAAAAATTATGTGTTTTTTGAACATTAAAGCATGTCAACATATTCTGTTACACCAAATACACCAAATAATGATCTTTAAAAAAGCATCATATGACCCCTTTAATAAAGATGCTTCATCCCTGGCAAATGATAGGACGCATTTCATGTTACTGTTCAATGGATTGAAAATCATTTTGTGTACTTTGTTAGTATCAAAGACTATAGAAATACAAAGATGGTTCACGTTCCGCCTTCAAAATTAAAGAGCCATTCGCTGATTGGTAAAGTCATTGCATCACTGCAGCAGCCATTAGAAGCTCCGGTTCCCATAGAAACCGGAGGCTAGACCAGCCAATGCGCAGTCATAAGCGCAATATAACTGCGCATGCGCATTGGCTGGTCTAGCCTGAAAATAAGATTGTTAAACGCTATTTGAGCATAAGAAACAACATTCATAGGACAGTTCATTTCAGATGTTGTTGCTGATTTGAAATATGTAATTTAATCGCGAGTTCAGCAAGCAGTTTTTGAGATTTCAGGATCCCCCCATTCATTTAGGTATAGGACTTGGTCTTGTTTGAGCTGCCCGGAGGGATTGCAAATATGGCGGCCAAGTGAACAGACTTTCCTTTAAAGGGACTTTATTAGTATCTCACTATAGTTTTGCCGCTCCAAGTGATTCAGTGTGTACATGAACTGTCTAAATGGTTTATACTGAATTATCATGAACCTGACTGTCTTGCTAACACGTCTAACAGATTCCTTGTGAATCTTTCACCAGTCCGGAATTGTTAGTTCAGATTTTAAACAGCTACTTGTTGTGGACAAATGTAAACACACTGTTTTCTGATTGGGTGATAATCCGATCTGGGACACTTTCCCGTTAACGAACCATGGTTGCAAATTCCATTGAACTCTGACGGCAACCAAGCTCAAGTGTAAACGTAAGTGGATCCGTTCCTTACTGTTCTTAGAACTGTTCAACCCGATGGTGGAAAAGCTACGCCAGTAGGTGGCGACTGTGTCTTCATGAGTGAATCATTTTAATCATTGATTCAACCAATTCGTTCAAAACTCTGATTCATTTTATTCTGGTACAAGTACAGTGCTGCTTGGCATTGCAATGCGTTTTGTGTAGATTTGTTTTTTTATTATTTTCTACAGTGACGAAAAATAGACTGGTATTGTGTCTAAAATGCTAATTATTCAATATTAAATAGCTCATTATTGAATTGTACGGTATAAAAGCAGTAAGTTCTAAAGTGATGTCACATTTTTTGAAGCAGCAGCTGCAGATTCATTCATTTGTGGTGTAAGAAAGTAGTTAAACACTATATAGTTTACTTTTTCTAGTGCTATATGGTGGTGAATTAGCATCGCTGTGATCTGCTGCATGATAGTGGAATAATATTTTACTGTCATGAGGTCCTAGCATTAACGTTGTTGACATTATTTACACTGAAAACACACATTACACACTTTATATTTAAAGAAATAAAATTCTAATTAGTGGGTTGGCCTTAAGTGCATAATGAGTTTGCCTTAATTTCTGATTATGCAAATTGTTAAAATACTAAAGGCTATACCAAAGTCCTTTTTTTCTTGTTCAGAGATAATTCAGAGATAAAGTGTGTGTGTGTGTGTGTGTTTGTGCTTTAATACTTACTAATTCACTCACTGGATTTTGCTAAATCTTGAGTAGATGGTCCATATTTTCAAAATTCCAAGATTCATTCAATATATGATGGTCAGAGGCAAACATAGCAATAAATTTCATCATTCCCAATTGTTGATCTGATTGGCTGAAGTAGGCTGATAAAATGAGTGCTTCACTGGAAGATTTTTTTTCTTTGCAATATGCAGATGGTAGCATGACTGTACATTTTAATATCTCTACAGAATTTTTTTTTACAAAGTGTTACTTGCTTTTGCTTTTTTTTTTTTTTGCTTTTGTTTTTTTTTAATAAGAACACAATAACTTTTTTTTTTCAAGCAATACACATGAACAACATGCTTTGCGTAAAATATATGATACCTGGGCATAACCTGAGGTTATAATCATAATCAACTGGTCTGTGCCTTGTTTAAATGACTAGTCTTAAAAAGATGTAAAATTAAATGAATTAAGATACTGTTAGCACATGTACATGTCACATTTGTTTATATAGCGGGTTATACAATACTCATATTTATATAACACTTATAGTACAATACTATTTTAATATAGCTTCACATGAATAAAACAGGAATATAACAGTTAATGCTGAATCATTTTGTGTACTTTGTTAGTATCAAAGACTATAGAAATACAAAGATGGTTCACGTTCCGCCTTCAAAATTAAAGAGCCATTCGCTGATTGGTAAAGTCATTGCATCACTGCAGCAGCCATTAGAAGCTCCGGTTCCCATAGAAACCGGAGGCTAGACCAGCCAATGCGCAGTCATAAGCGCAATATAACTGCGCATGCGCATTGGCTGGTCTAGCCTGAAAATAAGATTGTTAAACGCTATTTGAGCATAAGAAACAACATTCATAGGACAGTTCATTTCAGATGTTGTTGCTGATTTGAAATATGTAATTTAATCGCGAGTTCAGCAAGCAGTTTTTGAGATTTCAGGATCCCCCCATTCATTTAGGTATAGGACTTGGTCTTGTTTGAGCTGCCCGGAGGGATTGCAAATATGGCGGCCAAGTGAACAGACTTTCCTTTAAAGGGACTTTATTAGTATCTCACTATAGTTTTGCCGCTCCAAGTGATTCAGTGTGTACATGAACTGTCTAAATGGTTTATACTGAATTATCATGAACCTGACTGTCTTGCTAACACGTCTAACAGATTCCTTGTGAATCTTTCACCAGTCCGGAATTGTTAGTTCAGATTTTAAACAGCTACTTGTTGTGGACAAATGTAAACACACTGTTTTCTGATTGGGTGATAATCCGATCTGGGACACTTTCCCGTTAACGAACCATGGTTGCAAATTCCATTGAACTCTGACGGCAACCAAGCTCAAGTGTAAACGTAAGTGGATCCGTTCCTTACTGTTCTTAGAACTGTTCAACCCGATGGTGGAAAAGCTACGCCAGTAGGTGGCGACTGTGTCTTCATGAGTGAATCATTTTAATCATTGATTCAACCAATTCGTTCAAAACTCTGATTCATTTTATTCTGGTACAAGTACAGTGCTGCTTGGCATTGCAATGCGTTTTGTGTAGATTTGTTTTTTTATTATTTTCTACAGTGACGAAAAATAGACTGGTATTGTGTCTAAAATGCTAATTATTCAATATTAAATAGCTCATTATTGAATTGTACGGTATAAAAGCAGTAAGTTCTAAAGTGATGTCACATTTTTTGAAGCAGCAGCTGCAGATTCATTCATTTGTGGTGTAAGAAAGTAGTTAAACACTATATAGTTTACTTTTTCTAGTGCTATATGGTGGTGAATTAGCAATCTGCTGCTCTGCTGCATGATAGTGGAATAATATTTTACTGTCATGAGGTCCTAGCATTAACGTTGTTGACATTATTTAACACACATTCACACATTACACACTTTATATTTAAAGAAATAAAATTCTAATTAGTGGGTTGGCCTTAAGTGCATAATGAGTTTGCCTTAATTTCTGATTATGCAAATTGTTAAAATACTAAAGGCTATACCAAAGTCCTTTTTTTCTTGTTCAGAGATAATTCAGAGATAAAGTGTGTGTGTGTGTGTGTTTGTGCTTTAATACTTACTAATTCACTCACTGGATTTTGCTAAATCTTGAGTAGATGGTCCATATTTTCAAAATTCCAAGATTCATTCAATATATGATGGTCAGAGGCAAACATAGCAATAAATTTCATCATTCCCAATTGTTGATCTGATTGGCTGAAGTAGGCTGATAAAATGAGTGCTTCACTGGAAGATTTTTTTTCTTTGCAATATGCAGATGGTAGCATGAGTGTACATTTTAATATCTCTACAGAATTTTTTTTTTACAAAGTGTTACTTGCTTTTGCTTTTTTCTTTTTTTCTTTTGTTTTTTTTTAATAAGAACACAATAACTTTTTTTTTCAAGCAATACACATGAACAACATGCTTTGCGTAAAATATATGATACCTGGGCATAACCTGAGGTTATAATCATAATCAACTGGTCTGTGCCTTGTTTAAATGACTAGTCTTAAAAAGATGTAAAATTAAATGAATTAAGATACTGTTAGCACATGTACATGTCACATTTGTTTATATAGCGGGTTATACAATACTCATATTTATATAACACTTATAGTACAATACTATTTTAATATAGCTTCACATGAATAAAACAGGAATATAACAGTTAATGCTGTAAAATCCATCAATTATGAAAATGCAAGTTCTCTCCCAACTGATGTTCTCATATTTAAAGATCTTTATTCTGTAGTGCAGGGAATGATACACGTGACAGTGGTCAGTATTTGAGAAAGAGATTAAGCTTCTTAGCCAGTTATAGATCTAACTTATTTTAATTAAGTGTATAAAACTTGTACAAAGAGCATTTCGATTGATAGAGCTATGTGAGCCCATGTTTATTTGTACATTTCTCACTCACATGTAGTTTCAGTATCACTTTAAATGTATTAGTTTAGGCTTGGCATGTATAGTAAATGTGGTTTATAACATATGGCACCGTAATTTATATTTGTTTTGTTCTTTTTTCATTCACTATCATTTATATTTGTTTTGTACTTTTTTATATTTGTTTTGTATATTTTTCATTTCTGTTTTAGTGAGGAAAAATAACATGCATGTTTATAGTATTTATTATGTTTGTGAACATTTTGTTTCATTTATCAGCATTTTACATTATTTCTAAAGGTAATAACAAAATGCGACTTATGCACCGAGACAATTTATCAGTCCCAGAAACTACGGTAGGCAGATTAGCATTGCTGATAACATAGTTTTGTGCTGATCTCTCTCAATATATTTTTGATATTTATCTGTGTTTTTAGTAATTGAGATCTTCATATAGTTATTTCAGTGTTACCACTGACTAAAGTGCAACCAAAAATCGTTGTAAAATGGTTTGAAATGCAGCTTCTATTGAGCCCCTATCATATCAGGTGTGTTTTCTGCTTCTTTTGGATACTCTAAAAAGGAATGTATCAATGCATGGCATGCCCGACTTGGTCTTCCCTCTGTTTTGTTAGGACCCCAACCATATAGGAGAAGCCATCTCCCAACTGATGTTCTCATATTTAAAGATCTTTATTCTGTAGTGCAGGGAATGATACACGTGACAGTGGTCAGTATTTGAGAAAGAGATTAAGCTTCTTAGCCAGTTATAGATCTAACTTATTTTAATTAAGTGTATAAAACTTGTACAAAGAGCATTTCGATTGATAGAGCTATGTGAGCCCATGTTTATTTGTACATTTCTCACTCACATGTAGTTTCAGTATCACTTTAAATGTATTAGTTTAGGCTTGGCATGTATAGTAAATGTGGTTTATAACAAATGGCACCGTAATTTATATTTGTTTTGTTCTTTTTTCATTCACTATCATTTATATTTGTTTTGTACTTTTTAATATTTGTTTTGTATATTTTTCATTTCTGTTTTAGTGAGGAAAACTAACATGCATGTTTATAGCATTTATTATGTTTGTGAACATTTTGTTTCATTTATCAGCATTTTACATTATTTCTAAAGGTAATAACAAAATGTGACTTATGCACCGAGACAATTTATCAGTCCCAGAAACTACGGTAGGCAGATTACGGCCAGTTGACAGTTAGCATTGCTGATAACATAGTTTTGTGCTGATCTCTCTCAATATTTTTTTGATATTTATCTGTGTTTTTAGTAATTGAGATCTTCATATAGTTATTTCAGTGTTACCACTGACTAAAGTGCAACCAAAAATCGTTGTAAAATGTTTTGAAATGCAGCTTCTATTGAGCCCCTATCATATCAGGTGTGTTTTCTGCTTCTTTTGGATACTCTAAAAAGGAATGTATCAATGCATGGCATGTCCTTCACCCACACAATGAGAAGGACAATGATGTATTTTTGGATTCCCAAGGAACCGTTCAGTGATCAGTCCTTAAAAGAATCTTTGTGTGTGTCTATATTTTTTTCTTCTGAAGAAGAACCTTTCTCTACTATAATGAAACTTTTGTGGAATGGAAAGATTGCATGGATTATGTTAAAGGTTCTTCATGAAACCATCAGTGTCAATAAAGGACCCAAAAAAAAAAAAAAAAAAGGTTAGACAGATGTTATTCGTTAGAAAGGATTTGAAACTACCATTAGATTGTGTTAGCCAAGTAATGCATAATCATTATTAGCCAGACAGTTAGTTGAGATACATTTATACACGCAGAATCCAAAATTAACTAGTTAACTAATATTAATTAACTAATATTCCATCTATAATCCAACTAATTGCTCAGTTGGACTGAAAAGCATTCATGCAATCAATTTCATTTTTTTATCCCTATGAAAACTGGTGTTCCAGATCTTAAACAGTCCATTACAGTGATTCTCAATCAGATACAAAAATACCCTATACATGCAGTGCAGTGGTGCTTGTTTACTCATATTGAAATGTTAAATTTTATTACATTATGTATCATTTACATTTATATGTACATTTAGTCATTTAGCAGATGCTTTTATCCAAAGCGACTTACAAATGAGGACAATGGAAGCAATCAAAATCAACAAAAGAGCAATGATATGCAAGTGCTATGGCAAGTCTCAGTTAGCCTTTTTTTTTAATTATATAATAAAACTAAAACAGAACAGAAAAAGAATAGAGCAAGCTAGTGTTAGGCTACATTTACTCGACAACGGTGTAGTCAAAAACGGAAAAGTTTTTCCCTTGCGTTTTTAAAAAGTTTCACGTATACACGACAACGTTTTCAAAACAATTTGCGTTTACACATATCCGCAAAAACGGCCAAAAATGCTATGTTACGTATGCCAGGCCAGTAGTTGGCGCTGTCACCTTGTTAGTAAACAGCACCTGTAGGGAAGTGACGATTATATGATGTATATGATGCGTCTCCGCTGTTGGTTGTAATATTGGTGAAGTAAATCCATACTTTGCTGAAGAAGTGTTAGCAAACTGTTGAGCAGAAACAACAGTACCATATACTCCGCCATGTTTGTTCGCGCTTGCCTTTACTGTAGGGAAGTTACGATTATATGATGTATATGATGCGTCTCCGCTGTTGGTTGTAATATTGGTGAAGTAAATCCATACTTTGCTGAAGAAGTGTTAGCAAACTGTTGAGCAGAAACAACAGTACCATATACTCCGCCATGTTTGTTCGCGCTTGCCTTTAAAATCGACACGTACTGCTCATGTCTACATACCTAACACGTACTATGCACATGCATGACATCCCCATTTTCAAAGATTCCCGTATTGGGTGTTTACAGGGAAACGATAACAGTGCCGTTTTCAAAAACTTGCACTTTGAAACTCGTTTTCAAAAATATGCGTTTTTAGTCCCCAAAACGCTGTTGTCGTGTAAACGAACAGTCAAAATGTATAAAAAGTTTCCCGCTTTTGGCTGAAAACGTTGTCGTGTAAACGGCCCCTTAGAGGCCTTTTTTGTTAATTGTATAATAAATAAAAAGAAAACAAATAGATAGAAAACAAAAAGAATAGAGAAGCTAGTGTTTGTTTTTTTCGTTTTAAAGAAAACAAACAGTTAGTAAATGAATAGAGTGCAAGTCTAAAATGGGCAAGTTTTTATAGAACAGAATTGATTAATAGAATTAGAATAGAGAGTGCTAGAGTTAGAGGGTCAAATAAAGATGAAAGAGATGTGTTTTTAGCCGATTCTTGAAGATGGCTAAGGACTCAGCTGCTCTGATTGAGTTGGGCAGGTCATTCCACCAGGAGGGAACATTTAATGTTAAAGTCTGTGAAAGTGATTTTGTGCCTCTTTGGGATGAACAATAATGTGCCGTTCACTTGCAGAACACAAGCTTCTAGAGGGCACATAAGTCTTAAGTTATGAATTTAGGTAAAGGGGTGCAGAGCCAGTGGTGGCTTTGTAGGCAAACATTAATGCCTTGAATTTTTTGCGACCAGATATTGGTAGCCAGTGCAAATTGATAAACAGAGGTGTGACGTGCGTTCTTTTCGGCTCATTAAAAATGTATCTTGCTGCCGCATTCTGGATTAATTTTAAGGATTTAATAGAACTGGCTTGAAGACCTGCCAAGAGGCTATTGCAGTAGTCCAGCCTGGACAGAACAAGGAAGCTTGAACAAGGAGTTGTGAAGCATGTTCCGAAAGAAAGGGCCTGATCATCTTGATATTGAAGCAAATCTGCAGGACCGGGCAGTTTTAGCAATGTGGTCTGAGAAAGTCAGCTGATCATCAATCATAACTCCAAGGTTTCTGGCTGTTTTTGAAGGAGTTATGGTTGATGTGCCTAAATGGATGGTGAAATTGTGATGAAACGATGGGTTTGACAGAACCTAGTGATGCCATGTAGACAGAGAAGAGAAGTGGTCCAAGAACTGAGCCCTGAGGCACCCCAGTAGTTAGATGTTGTGACTTGGACACCTCACCTCTCCAAGATACCTTGAAGGACCTATCTGCGAAATAAGACTCAAACCACTGGAGTGCAGTTCCTGAGATGCTCTTTGCCAATAGGGTTGACAGGAGGTAACTGTGTCAAAAGCAGCGGACAGATCCAGCAAGATAAGTATTGAAGATTTGGAATACGCTCTTGCCAGTCTTAGGGCTTCAAAAACTGAGAGTAAGGCAGTCTCGGTCGAATGTCCACTTCTGAAGCCAGATTGGTTGCTGTTCAGGAGGTTGTTCTGTGTGAGAAATGCTGAGACTTGGTTGAACACAGCTCGTTCAAGTGTTTTTGCAATGAAAGGAAGAAGGGAAACCGGTATGTAGTTCTCTAAAAGAAATGGGTTAAGGCTGGGTTTCTTAAGTAGTGGGGTTATACGAGCCTGTCTAAATGTTGAGGGAAAAACACCAGTGTGAAGGAATGTGTTGATGTGAGTGAGTGCAGGTACAACGGCAGGAGAAATGGCTTGAAGGAGATGAGATGGAATAGGATCAAGCGGACAGGGAGTATGATTAGAAAGGATGGGTTTGGAGACTTCTGCCTCAGAGAGTGAAGAGAAGGATGTGAATGAGTGTATGTTTGCTGGTAAGATGTGCTTGACAGATTGTGGTGTGGAAAATTGTGCACTGATGGTTTTAATTTTATTAAATAATTTAGGACATTTTAAATTATTTATTCAGGTAGATTCCATTAAAAAATCAAGCCTTAAAACTACTCAAAATTGTTGAAATAATGTGTAATAATTTTTTTAAGTAGATAGCTCATACCATTTTTTACAGTGTACTTTTTTTTCCAACTTCTAACAATATAACAAAAGTGCCCACAAGATGCCGCTGTTGTCTTGCTACTAATCACAAGCTACTGACCATGGTCTTTTTTAGTGTTTCTCATTTGCTCTGACCAGGGTTGTGCTTCCCAAAAGTATCATAAGCTTAAGTTGATTGTAGCTCTATTGGTTTCAATGGGTTTATGATGTACTTGAACTTACGATGCTTTTGGGAAACGCATTCCAGTTTTGAGCCTTCTGTTGAGGATGTTTGGGCCTAAATTTAGATTTGTGGGCCTCAATATTAATGTGGAAGTGTCTCTCCAGTATCGGGCCCCTGCTCTCTACTGTTTAGTGCCTTGGGCGCCAATAGGCAGCTGTCATGAAAGCTACTTTGCAAAAGCAGCAACACGTTTTAACAACTCGGGCTCACGTGGGAATGTCAAGGGGCCCTCACGACCCCACCAGGCCCCTGTACACCATTGTTCTTTCAGCCCTGTTTCCAGGGAAGCTAAAGTTATGCCTGTGGGTTTCAACTCGTACATCCTCCGCTGTGATTTGTATTCAGTCAGACCACAATCTGGAGGGCTTGTGGATCTTGTGGTTTCCATGCAGAGAACAAAATAGATGAGTCTGCTTCTGCTGTTTACATGGTCTGTGAGACAGACTTGAGTTCAACTGTCCACAAGTGTACAGCTGTTATCAGACTGCCTGCGATGTTTATACACATACACCATTATTACAACAACAAAAGTGGGCCAGCTTCTGCTGATATATGAGTCAAATAAAGCTAAACACATTGCTTTTGTTTACTTTAATCCCCAAAAGCTGCATTAAGTTACACTAATTGATTTACAATAAATGTCAGGTGTTTTAGGGCACATCTGGTACGAGTCTGCAAATGGAGGAAGGGAGCGTTTGTGAATATGTGAAATTCATGGCGAATCTTCCGGTTTATGACATGTCCGTGTTTGTGCATGTGAAGAGAATTTGCACCGCAGGAATTAAAACTTTTTAATATACAAGGAGATGGCATAGTGCGTTTATGCAAGTGCTGTTTTATGCGTGATGTTGCATGTGTCCCGGGACATCAGATCTGCTGCTCGCCACATTCCACGCTTGCAGGTGGTCTAGCAGGGGATTTCATATTTCATAGGAACGCAGCATGCTCTGGACAGCATCGTTGAGTCCACGTGGAAAGCCAGAACGCTCTGTTGTGAACACTTGGCTCGGAGCCGCTGCCCGTGCTTCAGAAAAAAAAACATTACATGAATGATGTGTAAAAAGTGTTTTTGTGCTAAGGCTTTGAGAACATTCCATTAACATTACTGGAAGAACGTTTGTTCATAATTTTGAGATTAAATGTAAATGAGGCATACACAGGGGGGGATTTCATATTTCATAGGAACGCAGCATGCTCTGGACAGCATCATTGAGTCCACGTGGAAAGCCAGAACGCTCTGTTGTGAACACTTGGCTCGGAGCCGCTGCCCGACGGCTCGTCTTCACTATTACAAGCTCGTCATGCAGTTACAGAGCAGGCAGATGTCTTTAACTCCTTAGGATCCAGAAATCCAGATGCCAAAATGTCTTTCGTTACTTTAGTGTTACACATTTACCACACTGTAAAAAATTATAAGTTTTATGTAATATTCTAGATGTTTCTTGTTCATTTTCTTATCATTGTGCAAATGCATTTAATAAAGTTATCCCAGCTAACAAAAATATGCTCTAAAAAATTTTTTTTAAACGTTATTTACAAGTGTTATTTCCGACATGAACATTTTAAAATGTTTTAAAAATATTTCTTGTTAGTTATATGAATGTTAAAAGAACATTCCATTTGATCATTTTGCAAACATTATAGGAATGTTACTTTTGAATGTTCTTTGAACGTTTTGAAACAAGTAGTAACATTTCAAAAAATACATGAAAATACATAGTTACATGAACGTTCTACTAAAGTGCTTCAGAAAAAAAAACATTACATGAATGATGTGTAAAAAGTGTTTTTGTGCTAAGGCTTTGAGAACATTCCATTAACATTACTGGAAGAACGTTTGTTCATAATTTTGAGATTAAATGTAAATGAGGCATATTCATTTTATAGATTAATTCTATGTATGTATTTCCTTGCTCAAAATTATCATGTCATAGAAAACGATCGATGCATCACGGCACTGCGGAGGTCTGTACAAGAAACTGGACATTATTTGCAACACCATTACCTGAAATCCAGAGCCTCAGGCAACCTGGGAAATCTGATTATTTTCCGCCAACTTTTGGACAGTTTGATTCAATGAATTCATAAATTACCGATTCACCAGTTTGTTTACATAATCATGCAACATATACACGATTACACGATTAAAGCACCAAATAATGATGTGAAACGCAGATGTTTTACATCTCTAAAACATATAGTTAATAAACTACTCTTAATCAATAAACAATGAGAAACCATAAAAACGTTCATTTGTCCCCTTCATTCAAGTACTTGGTTCACATATTTTCAGTGGCTATCAGTTGCTCATTTCCTTTCATAGTGACCATCAAGTGTCTGAAAGTGAGTTTTGATTGAGTAACTTGTAGATCTGTGCTGCTCGAGCCATGAAGTCTTTCAGATGCTTCAGTATGATTCTAGTTCACTAAAAAGAATGATTCGTTCGTGAGCACAACGTCACCTTGGACCTTTTGCCTGAGGCTTATTACAGCTTGCTAATAATGTTATAAATAATGTTTAGTTTCTTGCACAAACTGATCGTTTTGCTTCATAAGACCTCGGAATATATTCGTCAGAAGCCACAAGTATTTATTTTGTGCATGCTTTTTTGACTCTCATTTTGACTTACATTTTATGAATCAAGGACCATGGTTTTAGCGGATATTTTCATTTTTGGGTGAATATTGGGTGAATATAGTTCACCCAAAAGTGAAACTTCTGTCATCATTTACTCACCCTCAAGTTGTCCCAAACATTAACTCAAAAGAAGGTATTTTGAAAAATATGGGTAACCAAACAGTGGGGAATCAAAATATCTTCTTTTGTGTTCAACAGAAGAAATAAACTTATACAGGGAGGAAACAATTCGAGGGTGATTAAATGATGACTGGATTTTCATTTTTGGGTGAACTATCCCTTTAACAGTTTAAAAATCCCTTCATGCGTGAACAGGACCTGTTGTCACGGTGGAACATTTTCCAGCTATGTTACAACTTTTTAAAACTTATAAATACGATGGATGGATGGATGGATGGATGTCATTTAATTGCACACTTTTTTCTTACTCAGTATCATGTTTCAGTTAAAAATACATCAACTTTTGGAAATGAAATGGATTGCATCACTGCCGTTTGAAATGTCTTTTAGGGTGGAAGCTGCTGACTTAACTAAAACAATACATATCTATTTATAGATATACAAAATTACTTAAACTATTATTTTGCATTCATTATTTTATTTTAACTAATTTAATAAACCATTTTGTAAAAAGTATTTTTATTTAAAATAAAAAAGTAACTTTTATATACAAATTAGTTGGTGACGTGCGTGATATTTTTATTTACATTTTCCGTCAGTCAGGACGTCCCGTCACTACAGACTGCAAGAGAAGCATGTTTTTGGGTGGGTGTTGGGATTGTCAGCCATTATTTGAAAAGTTCCAGGCTGAGTGTGCAGCTCTAAACATTCCCAAATCAATGTCATCACCACTCATGAAAGACAATATAAACAGGAAATCATAGTCAAACATAGTTGTGACTTGAAAAGTGCCTTTTAAAATAAAACACTTCAGACCTGAAGCACTATTCTTTGTTAACTTCTCCCTGATAGCTGTGCATTGCCGTCTCTAGTTTGATCTGATGGATATTTCAGATCAGCTTCACAGAACTATTGTGAAAAACCGAGGATCTGCAAACATGAGATGATAAAAACATTCCAGCTTGTATATTGACAAATACGACTGTGACTTTATGTTTAATGTGTATAATGTGTATAGTTATTTTACAATCACACAATGCAAAAATTATGTCCATGTCCAAAAAGAAAAACAAAAGAGAACCATCAAGCCACTGTGATATTCTGCTCTCTAGATATGGCTCGGTTGAATAGAATAAATATTCCAGCAGTATGTTCCTCTTCGTGCCTCATGAATCATTCTCTGAGGTGTTTGCTAATCTCACTGGCCATTTTACGTTTATGCACATTATAATTTCTCATCTATGTTCTTACAGTGAATGCTGGAATGGTCACCGTTTCTGTGAGCTTTGATGTGTCCGTTGTATCTGGCCTCTGTTCC
>NW_015506152.1:85290-86405 GCF_001515645.1 Sinocyclocheilus grahami
CTTATCAACTGGGTGTAATGGGACATACAATTGAGTATCGTCAGCGTAACAGTGGTATGCAATCTCATGTTTTTTGGAAACATGAGAGTGAATAAATAATGACACCTTTATGGAGATTTTTTTGGAGGTCAGCAGCATTGTTGTTGACCACACGAGGGCAGCACAGTACAAGAGAGTTTGGATCATAATGCACAACACAGAACGGCAACAGAGCTGCCTTTCTGCTCAATAGTCTCCATCTGGGCCACTTTCTCTTATGGATACAACAGCCAGAGTTATGTTGCTGTGACATAAATTTATGCAGTTTTTTAGACAGTTTGAACGATCATCAATGGCCGTCCTGGGCCTCTTCAAACATTCACACACATATAAACATATGGGTCCAAGTTAAGAGGAAACCATGTATATTTCCTCTTTTTTTCAGGGGAGGTGAGGGGGTGAGGGATGTGGGGTCCGCAGGTCTGGTGACCACATGTCCCCTGATGGCTTTGTGTATGGTTATTGCTGGGTTGGGTTTCCCACTAAACTTCTATACAAGGTCTGAAAAGAAACCTTCTGAAAACATTGTGAGAGAGGTAGGTGAGGACAGGGGTCTGTCTGGAGACCCTTTTGACCCCTGTATACTACAATGCGTCTGACATTACCATCTCTCATCACCACACACTCAATTGACAATGATCAGCTTCCTCCTTTACCAATCGCAACTGACAAGACAGGTTTCATCATGGGAAAAAAATAAGCACTCTTGGCATTCAATAGCTTGTCAAATGTATAAATAGGAGCAATTACATAATTGTTTTTGAAATTGTAATTGTAGTTTTTGCTGCTTAATATTTTAGTGGAAATCATGATATGCTACCATTCAGAAGTTTGGGGAAAGTAAGCTTGGTGAAAATTTGATTCACGAAGGACACAATAAATTGGTCAAAAGTAACAGCATAGACATCTATAATGTTACAAAAGATTTCTATTTCAAATAAATGTTGTCCTTTTGTACTTTCTATTTATCAAAGAATCCTGAAAAATAAAACGTATCACAGATTCCACAAAAACATGCGGCAGACTGGAGCAGTGATGCTGAAAATTCAGCTTTGATCACAGCAATCAATTACATT